>NW_028295614.1:600000-880221 GCF_964341445.2 Mesoplodon mirus | reverse complement strand
TCACCACAATTCTCAATACACTTGTCATCACAATGTTCCCTGACACTTGTCATCAGAATGCTCCTTAAACCCTGTCACGAAAAGGCTACATGCCTTTTTCATCACAAGGCCCCATGCCGTTTTCATCACAATGCTCCGTGCCATTGTAATCAAAATACTCCACAAGCTTGTCATCAGAATGCTCCATGACACTTGTCATCACAATTCTCCATGCACTTGTAAGCACAATGCTCCCTGACCCTATTCATCACAATGTTCCAAGCCATTGTGATCACAGTGCTCCATTACCTTTGTAATCAGAATCCTCCATGACACTTGGCATCACAAAGTTCCATGCCATTGTCATCACAATGGGCCATTACATATGTCATCAAAATGCTCCCTGACACCTGTGTTCACAATACGGCATGACCTGGTCATCACAATGCTCCATGCCTTGTCATCACAATGGGCCATTACATATGTCATCACAATGCTCCCTGACACCTCTCTTCACAATACTGCATGAACTGGTCATCACAATGCTCCATGCACTTGTCATCACAATGCGCCATTCCAAGTGTTATCACAATAATCCATGAAACATATTAGACCAATGTTCCATGCCCTTGTCATCACAATGCTCCATGCCCTTTTTATCACAATGCTCCATGACCCCTGTCATCACATTTCTCCGTGATTCCAGTCATCACAATGCTTCATGAACTTTGTCATCACTATGGTCCATGCCCTCGTCATCAACAATCTGTGTGATCATTTTAACCACAATACTCCATGAAATTTTCATCACAATGCTCTTTGACCCTTGTCATCACAATGCTCCATGCGATTGTCAGCACAAAGCTCCATGACACATGTCATCACAATGCTCGATGTCCTTCTCATTACTATGCTCCATGCCCTTGTCTTTAAAATCCTCTATGACCATTGTATCACAGTGTTCCGTGCTCTTGTCATCACAATGCTCCATGTCCACTCTAATCACAATAATCCATGAAACATTTCACACCAATGCTTCCTGTCCTTCTCATCACAGTGCTCCATGCGCTTGTCCTCACAATGCTCGATTACACCTGTCATAACAATGCTCCATGACCCCTGCCATCATGATATTCCATGGCCTTGTCATCACAAGGCTCCATCACCATTCTCATCACAATGCTCCAAGAGCCCTGTAATCACAATGCTCTATGCCCCTTTTCATTTCAATGATCCATGAACCCTGTCATCACAATGCACCATGCCCATCATCATAATGCTTCATGCTATTGTCATCACAATGAAATCAAAATGCTCCATGACCTCTGTCATAGCAATGATCAAAACGCTTGTGATCACAATATTCCATAACACTACTCATCACAATGACCCCTGACGCTCGTCATCACAGTTATCCATGGTCTTCTCATCACAAAGTTCCATGACCTTTGTCATCACAATGCTCAATACACTTGTCATCAAAATGCTCCCTGACACTTGTTGTCTGTATGCTCCTGGAAACCTGTCATGACAATGCTCCATGCCTTTTTCATCACTATGATCCATGTCCTTTTCATCACAATGCTTCCAGACCCCTGTAATCACAATGATCCATGCCCTTGTCATCACAAAGCTCAATGACACATGTCATCAGAATGCTCTTTGGACTTCTGCTCACAATGATCCATGCCCTTGTCATCACAATTTGGCCAGACCCCTGTAATCACAATGCTCCATGCCCTTTTACATCAGTTTGATCCATGAGACTTGTCATCACAAAGCCTCATGGTTGTCTTATCACAATGCTCCAGGATCTTTTCATCACAATTCTTCACGACCTTGTCATGAAAATTCTCAACGGCCCTTGTCATCATAATGCTCTAAGCCCTAGTCATCACAGTGCTCCATTATATTGGTCATCACAATCCTCCATTACATTTGGCATCACATAACTCCCTGCCATTGTCATCGAAATGGACCATGACATATGTCATCCCAATGCTCCATGACACCTGTCTTCACAATACTCCATGAGCTTCTCTTCACAATGCTCCATGCCATTGTCATCACCATGCACTATGTCTACTGTCATCACAATAATCTATGAAACTTGTCAGACCAATGCTCCATGCCCCTGTCATAACAATGCTCCATGTCCCTGTCATCACAATGCTCCATGCCCTTGTCATCACAATGCTCTATGATTTTTCATCACAAAGCTCCATGACCCATGACCCATGTATCACAGTGTTCCGTGCCCTTGTCATCACAATGCACCATGCCACTCTCATCACAATACTGCATGAAATATTTCAGACCAATGCTCCATGCCCTTCTCATCAAAATGCTCCATTACCCCTGTCATTACAATGCTCCATGACCCCTGCCATCACAATGTTACACGGCCTTGTCATCACAAGGCTCCATGAAACTTGTCATCACATTGCCCCATGACGCTCGTCATCACAATTATCCATGGACTTCTCATCACAATGTTCCATGATCTTTGTCATCACAATGCTCAAAACACTTGTCATCACAATGCTCCATGACAGTTGTCGTCAGTATTCGCCTTGAACCATGTCATGACAAGGCTCCATGCCTTTTTCATCACAATAATCCATGCCCTTTTCCTCACAATGCTCCAAGATCTCTGTAATCACAATGCTCCATGCCCTTGTCATCACAAAGATCCATGACGAATGTCATCAGAATGCTCCATGGACTTCTCATCACCATGATTCATGCCCTTGTCATCACAATGCTCCAAGACCCCTGTAATCACAATGCTCCAGGCCCCTTTTCAACAGAATGCTCCATGAGACTTCTCATCAAATGTCTCCATGGTCTTCTCATCACAATGCTCCAGGATTTTGTCATCACCATGCTCCATTCCCTTGTCATCGCAATGCACCATGACCAATACCATCACAATTTTCCATGACCAATGTCATCACAGCAGTCCATGACACCTGACAACACAATGATCCGAGACTCTTGTCATCACAATGCTCCATTCCATAGTCATCACAATGCTCCGTTTCCCTTGTCATCACAATGATCCATGCCCTTGTCATCCCAATGCTCCATGACCCCTGTATTCACAATGCTCCGTGACGCTTGTCATCACAGTGCTCCATGACAACTGTCATCACAATGCTCCATGCCTTTGTCAGCAAAATGCTACATGACCTTGTCATTACAATGCTCTATGTGCTTGTCCTCACAATACTCCATTTCCATTGTCATCACAATCCTTCATGAACATTGGGATCACATTGCTACATTCCCTTGTCATCACAATGCTCCATGCTCCTTTAAATCAAAATGATCCATGACTTCTGTCATCACAATGCTCCAAGCCCTTGTGATCACAATGTTCCATAACACTTGTCATCACAACGCTCCATGATGCCTGTCATCACAATACTCCATGCCCTTTTCATCACAATGCTCCATGACCTTTGTCATCACAATGCTCAATACACTTGTCATCACAATGCTCCCTGACACTTGTCGTCAGAATGCTCCTTGAACCCTGTCACGAAAAGGCTCCATGCCTTTTCATCACAATGCCCCATGCCATTTACATCACAATGCTCCATTCCATTGTCATCAGAATACTCTACAAGCTTGTCATCCGAATATTCCATGACCCTTGTCATCACAAATCTCCATGCACTTGTCAGCACAATGCTCCCTGACCCTTGTCATCACAATTTCTCCAAGCCATTGTCATCACAATGCTCCATTACCTTTGTCATCAGAATCCTCCATGACACTTGTCATCACAATGCTCCATGCCATTGTCATCACAATGGGCCATTACATATGTCATCACAATGCTCCCTGACCCCTGTCTTCACAATACTGCATGACCTGGCCATCACAATGCTCCATGCCCTTCTCATCACAATGCACCATTCCAAATCTCATCGCAATAATTCATGAAACTTATTAGACCAATGTTCCATGCCCTTCTGATCACAATGCTCCATGCCCTTGTTGTCACAATGCTCCATGACCCCTGTCATCTCAATGCTCCGTGACTCCAGTCATCACAATGCTTCATGACCTTTGTCATCACAATGGTCCATGCCCTCGTCATCAACAGTCTCTGTGACCATTTTAACCACAATGCTTCATGAACTTTTCATCTCAATGCTCTTTGACGATTGTCATCAAATTTCTCTATGCCTTTCTCAGCACAATTCTCCATGACCCTTGTCATCACAATGCACCATGCGCTTGTCATCACAATGCTCCATAAAACTTGTCATCACAATGCTCCATGCACTTCTCATCAAAATGCTCTCTCACCACTGATATCACAATGCTACATCACTATTTGTCAGAGTACTCCCTCATCCCTGTCATCACAATGTTCCATGACACCTGTCACCACAATGCTACATGCACTTATCATCACAATGTTCGATGACCACTGACATCACAATGTTCCATAACACCTGTCATCAAAATGCTCCATGACCCTTTTCATCAGTATGCTCCAAGACCCCTGACATCACAATGTTCCATAACTCCTGTCATCAAAATGTTCCATGACACATTTCATCCAATTGCTCCATGACCCTGTCATCACAATTCTCCCTGGCCTTCTCATCACAATGCACAACGCCCTTGCCATCAAAATGCTCCATGACCTTTGTCATCACAAAGATCCATGACCCTTGGCATCACAATGCTCCATGTCATTGTCATCACAATGCTCCATGAACGCTCTCATCACATGGCTCCATGCCCTTGTCATCACAAAGCTCCATGACACGTCATCAGAATGCTCCATGGCCTTCTCATCACAATGTTCCATGCCCTTGCCATCACAATGCTCCATTACCACTGTCATAACATTGCTCCATGACCCCTGCCATCACGATATTCCATGGCTTTGTCATTACAAGGCTCCATCACACTTCTCTTCACAATGCTCCAAGAACCCTGTAATCACAATGCTCTATGCCCCTTTTCATCTCAATGATCCATGAACCCTGTCATCACAATGCACCATGCACATCATCATAATGCTTCATGCTATTGTCATCACAGTGAAATCAAAGTGCTCCATGACCTCTGTCATAGCAATGCTACAAACCCTTGTGAATACAATATTCCATAACACTTGTCATCACAATGCCCCATGTCGCTCGTCATCACGATTATCCATGGTCTTCTCATCACAATGCTACATGCACTTTGTCATCACAATGCTCAATACACTTGTCATCAAAATGCTCACTGACACTTGTTGTCTGTATGCTCCTTGAACACTGTCATGACAAGGCTCCATGCCTTTTTCATCACAATGATCCATGCCCTTTTCATCACAATGCTCCAAGACCCATGTAATCACAATGCTCCACGCCCTTGTCATCACAAATCTCAATGACACATGTCATGAGGATGCTCCTTGGTCTTCTCCTCAAAATGCTCCATGCTCTTGTCATCACAATGTTCCAAGATCCCTGTAATCGCAATGCTCCATGCCCCTTTCCATCAGTATGCTCCATGAGACTTGTCATCACAAGGTTCCATGGTTTTGTCATCACAATGCTCCAGGACATTGTCATCACAATGCTTCACGACCTTGTCATGAAAATTTCCAATGGCCCTTGTCATCATAATGCTCCAAGCCCTAGTCATCACAATGTTCCATTATATTTGTCATCACAATCCTCCATTACATTTGGCATCACAATGTTCCATGCCATTGTCATCGCAATGGACCCTGACATATGTCATCACAATGCTCCCTGACACCTGTCTTCACAATACTCCATGACCTTCTCATCACAATGCTCCATGCCCTTGTCATCACAATGCACCATGCCCACTGTCATCTCAATAATCTATGAAACTTGTCAAACCAATGCTCCATGCCACTGTCATCACAATGCTCCATGCCCTTGTCATCACAGTGCTCCATGACCCCACTCATCACAATGATTCATAACGTTTGTCATCCCAATGGTCCATGCCCGCGTCATCACAAGGCTCTGTGACCTTTGTAACCACAATGCTCCATGAACTTTTCATCACAATTCTCTGTGACCCTTGTCATCACATTGTTACATGTCTTTGTGAGAACAATGCTCCATGACCATTGTCATCACAATGTGCCACACACATTTCATCACAACGGTCCACAACCTTGTCATTGCAATGTTCCATAAATCTTTTAATCACAATGCTCCATGCCCTTGTCATCACAAAGCTCAATGACGCATGCCATTAGGATTCTCCTTTGTCTTCTACTCACTATGCTCGATGCTCTTGTCATTACAATGTTCCAAGAACCCTGTAATCACAATGCCCCATGCCCCTTTTCTTCAGTATGCCCCATGAGACTTGTCATCACAAGGCTCCATGGTTTTGTCATCACAATGCTCCAGGACATTGTCATCACAATGCTTCACGACCTTGTCTTGAATACTTTAAATGGCCCTTGTCATCATAATGCTCCAAGCCCTAATCATCACAATGCTCTATTATATTTGTCTTCACAGTTCTCCATTACATTTGACATCACAATGCTCCATGGCATTTTCATCGCAATGGCCCATGACATATGTCATCAGAATGCTCCCTGACACCTGTCTTCACAATACTCCATCACCTTATCATCACAATCCTCCATGCCCTTGTCATCACAATGCACCATGCCCACTCTCATCACAATAATCTATGAAACTTCTCAGACCAATGCTCCATGCCCGTGTCATCACAATGCTCCATGACCCCTGTCATCACAATGCTCTGTGACTCCAGTCATCACAATGCTTCATAACGTTTGTCATCACAATGGTCCATGCCCGTGTCATCACAAGGCTCTGTGACCTTTGTAACCACAATGCTCCATGAAATTTTAATCACAATTCTGTGACAATTGTCATCACAGTGTGCCATGTCTTTGTCAGAACAATGCTCCATGACCATTTTCATCACAATGTGCCACGCGCATTTCATCACAACGGTCCACAAACTTGTCATTGCAATGCCCCATAAACGTTGTAATCACAATGTTCCTTGCACTTCTCATCAAAATGCTCTCTCACCAGAGATATCACAATGTTCCATCATTAGTCATCACAATACTACCTCATCCCTGTAATCACAAGGTTCCATGACACTGTCATCACAATGCTACATCCCCTTATCATCACAAAGTTCCATGACCCCTGCCATCACAATGTTCCAAAACCCCTGTCATCAAAATGCTCCATGACCCTTTTCATCCCAAAGATCCAAGTCCCCTGGCATCAAAATGTTCTATAACACCTGCCATCAAAATGTTCCATTACACTTTTTATGAAATTGCTGCATGACCTGGTCATCAAAATGCTCCCTGCACTTCTCATTACAATTCACCATGCCCTTGTCATGAAAATGCTCCATGACTTGTCATCACAAATCTCCATGACCCTTGGCATCACAATGCTCCATGTCATTGTCATCACAATCCTCCATGAACTCTCTCATAACATTGTTCAATGCCCTTGTCATCAAAAATCTCCATGACACTTGTCATCAAAATGTTCAATGCCCTTCTCATCACAATGCTCCATGCCCTTGTCATTACAGTCCTGCATGACCCATGTATCACAGTGTTCCTTGCCCTTGTCATCACAATGCTCCATGCCCACTCTCATCACAATAATCCATGAAACATTTCAGACCAATGTTCCATACCCTTCTCATCACAATGCTCCATTACTCCTGTCATAACAATGCACCATGACCCCTGCCATCACAATGTTCCACGGCCTAGTCATCACAAGGTTCCATGACACTTCTCATCACAATGCTCAAGACCCCTGAAATCACAATGCTCCATGCCCTTGTCATCACAAAGCTCCATGACGCATGTCATCAGAATGATCCATGGCCTTATCATCACAATGTTCCATGCCCTTGTCAGCACAATGCTCCAAGACCCTTGTAATCACAATGTTCCATGCCACTTTTCATCTCAATGCCCCATGAACCCTGTCATCACAATGCACCATGCCCATCATCATAATGCTTCAGGCTATTGTCATCACAATTAAATCAATATTCTGCATGTCCTCTGTCATCATAATGCTCCAAAACCATGTGATCACAATTTTGCATAACACTTATCATCACAACACCCCATGACGCTCATCATCACAATTATCCATGGTCTTCTCATCACAATGCTCCATGATCTTTGTCATCACAATGCTCAATACAATTGTCATCACAATGCTCCCTGACACTTGTCGTCAGTATGCTCTTTGAACCCTGTCATGCCAAGGCTCCATGCCTTTTTCATCACAATGATCCATGCCATTTTCTTCACAATGCTCCAAGATCCCTGTAATCACAGTGCTCCATGATCTTGTCATCACAAAACTCCAGGAAACATGTCATCAGAATGCTCCACGGTCTTCTCATCACAATGCTCCATGCCCTAGTCATCACAATGCTCCAAGACCCCTGTAATCACAGTGCACCATGCCCCTTTTCATCAGAATGCTCCATGAGACTTGTCATCACAAGTCTCCATGGTCTTCTCATTACAATGCTCCAGGACCTTGTCATCACCATGCTTCATTTCCTTGTCATCACAATGCTCCAGGAACCCTATCATCACAATACTCCATGCACATTTTCAGCCCAATGCTCCACGGCCTACTCATTATAATGCTCCATGGCCAATATCATCACAATGCTCCATGACCACTGTCATCACAACACTCCATGACACCTCACAAAACAATGATCCGGGACTATTGTCATCACAATGATCCATGCCCTTATCATCCCAATGCTCCATGACCCCTGTATTCATAATGCTCCGTGACGCTTGTCATCACAGTGCTCCATGACACATGTCCTCACAATGCTCCATGCCTTTGTCAGCAAAATGCTACATGACCATGTCATTACAATGCTTTGTGCGTTTGTCATCACAATACTCCATTTCCATTGTCATCACAATCCTCCATGAACCTTGGGATCACATTGCTTCATTCCTTTGTCATCACACTGCTCCATGCTCCTTGAAATCAAAATGATCCATGACCTCTGTCATCACAATGCTCCAAAACCTTGTGATCACATTGATCCATAACACTTGTCATCACAATGCTCCATGATGCCTGTCATCACAATACTCCATGCCCTTAAAAACACAATGCTCCATGACCTTTCTCATCACAGTTCTCAATATACATGTCATCACAATGCTCCCTGACACTTGTCATCAGAATGTTCCTTGAACCCTGTCACGAAAAGGCTCCATGCCTTTTTCATCACATAGCCCCATACCGTTTTCATCACAATGCTCCATGCCATTGTCATCAAAATACTCCACAAGCTTGTCATCAGAATGCTCCATGAACCTTGTCATCACAGTTCTCCATGCACTTGTCAGCACAATGCTCCCTGACCCTTGTTATCACAATGCTCCAAGCCATTGTCATCACAATGCTCCATTAACTTTGTCATCAGAATCCTCCATGACACTTGGCATCACAATGCTCCATGCAATTGTCATCACAATGGGCCATTACATATATCATCACAATTCTCCCTGACAACTCTGTTCACAATACTGCATGATCTGGTCAACACAATGCTCCATGTCCTTGTCATCACAATGCGCCATTCCAACTCTCATTGCAGTAATCCATGAAACTTATTAGACCAGTGATCCATGCCCTTTTCGTCACAATGCTCCATGCCCTTGTTATCACAATGCTCCATGATGCCTGTCATCACAATGCTCCGTGACTCCAGTCATCAAAATGCTTCATGACCTTTGTCATCACAATGGTCCATGCCTTCATCATCAACAGTCTCTGTGACATTTTTATCCACAATGCTCCATGAACTTTTCATCACAATGTTCTTTAACACTTGTCACCACAATGCTCTAGGCCTTTCTCCGCACAATGCTCCATGACCATTGTCATCACAATATTCCAAGCCTTTGTCATCACAATGCTCCATTATATTTGTCATCAGAATCCTCCATGACACTTGTCATCAAAATGCTCTTTGACACTTGTCATCAGAATCCTCCATGACACCTGGCATCACAATTTTCCATGCCATTTTCATGACAATGGGCCATTACATATGTCATCACAATGCTCCCTCACACCTGTCTTCACAATACTGCATGACCTGGTCATCAGAATGCTCCATGCCCTTGTCATCACAATGCGCCCTTCCATCTTTCATCACAATAATCCCTGAAACGAATTAAACCAATGCTCCATGCCATTGTCATCACAGTGCTCCATGCCCTTGTTATCACAATGTTCCAAGAGCCCTGTAATCAGAATGCTCCATGCCCCTTTTCATCAGTATGCTCCATGAGACTTGTCTTCACAAGGCTCCATGGTTTTCTAATCACATATCTCCAGGAACATGTCATCACAATGCTTCAAGACCTTGTCATGAAAATTCTCAATAGCCCTTGTCATCATAATGCTCCAAGCCCTAGTCATCACAATGCTCCATTATATTTGTCATCACAATACTCCATTACATTTGGCATCTCAATGCTCCCTGCCATTGTCATCACAATGGACCATGACATATGTCATCACAATGCTCCCTGACACCTGCCTTTACAATACTCCATTACCTTCTCATCAAAATGATACATGCCCTTGTCATCCCAATGCTCCATTACCCCTGTATTCACAATGCTCCGTGACCATTGTCATCACAGTGCTCCATGACACCTGTCTTCACAATCCTCCATGACCTTCTCATCACAATGCTCCATGCCCTTGTCATCACAATGCACCATGTCCACTGTCATCACAATAATCTATGAAACTTGTCAGACCAATGCTCCATGCCCCGTCATCGCAATGCTCCATGCCCTTGTCATCACACTACTCCATTACCCCTGTCATTACAATGCTCCGTGAATCCAGTCATCACAATTCTTCATAACGTTTGTCAACTCAACGTTCCATGCTCGCATCCTCAAAAGGCTCTGTGTCTTTTGTAACCTCAATGCTCCATGAAATTTTCATCACAATGCTCCATGACCCTTGTCATCACAATGCTCCATGCCTTTGTCAGAACAATGCTCCATGACCCTTGTCATCACAATGTGCCACGCGCTTTTCATCACAATGATCCACAACCTTGTCATCAGTATCCGCCATAAACCTTGTAATCACAATGCTCCATGCACTTCTCATCCAAATGCTCTCTCACCTGAGATATCACAATGTTTTGTCACTAGTTATAACAATCCTTCTTCACCCCTGTAATCACAATGTTCCATGGCCCCTGTCATCAGAATGCTACATCCCCTTATCAGCACAATGTTCCATAACCCCTGACATCACAATCTTCCATAAGCCTGTCATCAAAATGCTCCATGACCCATTTCTTCCCAAAGCTCCATGACACCTGGCATCAAAATGTTCTATAACCCCTGTCATCAAAATGTTCCATTACACTTTTCATCATGTTGCTGCATGACCCTGTCATCAAAATGCTCCCTGCCCTTCTCATCACAATGCACCACACTCTTGTCATCAAAATGCTCCATGACCTTTGTCATCACAAAGCTCCATGACCCTTGGCAGCACAATGCTCCATGTCATTGTCATCACAGTGCTCCATAAACGCTCTCATCACATTGCTCCATGCCCTTGTCATTACAAAGCTCCATGACACTTGTCATCACAATGCTCGATGCACTTCTCATCACAATGCTCCTTGCCCTTGTCATTACAATCCTCCATGAACCATGTATCACAGTGTTCCGTGCCTTTGTCCTCACAATGCTCCATGCCCACTCTCATCACAATAATCCATGAAACATTTCAGACCAATGCTCAATGCCCTTCTCATCACAATGATCCATTACCTCTGTCATAACAATGCTCCATGACCACTGCCATCACAATGTTGCATTACACTTTTCATCAAATTGCTGCATGACCCGGTCATCAAAATGTTTCCTGCCCTTCTCATCACAATGCACCATGCCCTTGTCATCAAAATGCTCCATGACTTGTCATCACAAAGCTCCATGACACCTGTCATCACAATGCTCCATGCATTTGTCAGCAAAATTCTACATGAACTTGTCATTAGAAAGCTCTATGCGCTTGTCATTACAATGCTCCAATAACCCTGTAATCACAATGCTCCATGCCCTTTTTCATCTCAGTGCTCCATGAACCCTGTCATCACAATGCACCATGTCCATCATCATAATGCTTCAGGCTATTGTCATCACAATGAAATCAAAATTCTCCATGACCTCTGTCATCATAATGCTCCAAACCCTTCTGATAACAATGTTCCATAACACTTATCATCACAACACCGCATGACGATCATCATCACAATTATCCATGGACTTCTCATCACAATGCTCCATGATCTTTGTCATCACAATGCTCAATACACTTGTCATCACAATGCTCCCTGACACTTGTCGTCAGTATGCTCCTTGAATCCTGTCATGACAAGGTTCCATGGCTTTTTCATCACAGTGATCCATGCCCTTTTCATCACAATGCACCATGACCCCTGTAATCACAATGCTCTATGCACTTGTCATCACAAAGCTCCATGACGCAAGTCATCAGAATGCTCCATGGCCTTCTCCTCACAACGCTCGATGTCATTGTCATCAAAATGCTCCATGAACCCTCTCATCACATTGCTCCTTGCCCTTGACATTACAATCCTCCATGACCCATGTATGACAGTGTTTCGCGACCTTGTCATCACAATGCTCCATGCCCAATCTCATCACAATAATCCATGAAATATTTCAGAGCAGTGCTCAATTCCCTTCTCATAACAATGCTCCATTACCTCTGTCATAACAATGCTCTATGACCCCTGCCATCACAATGTTCCAGGGCCTTGTCATCAAAAGGCTCCATGACCCATGTCATCGTAATGATCCAAGACACGTGTAATCAAAATGCTCCATGAACTTGTCATAACAAAGCTCCATGATGCATGTCATCAGTAGGTTCCATGGCCTTCTCTTCACAATGTTTCATGCCCTTGTCATCACAATGCTCCATGACCCCAGAAATCACAATTCTCCTTGCCCCTTTTCATCTCAATGATCCATGAACCCTGTCATCAAAATGCACCATGCCAATCATCCTAATGTTTCATGCTATTGTCATCACAATGAAATCAAAATGCTCCATGACCTCTGTCATAACAATATTCCAAACTCTTGTGATCACAATATTCCATAACAGTTGTCATCACAATGCCCCATGACGCTCGTCATCACAATTATCCATGGTTTTCTCATCACAATGCTCCATGTCCTTTGTCATCACAATGCTCAATACACTTGTCATCAAAATGCTCCCTGACACTTGTTGTCTGTATGCTTCTTGAACCCAGTCATGACAAGGCTCCTTGCCTATTTCATCACAATTATCCATGCCCTTTTCATCACAATCCTCCCTCACCCCTGTTATCACAATATTCCATGGCCCCTGTCATCACAATTCTACATCCCCTTATCAGCACAATGTTCCATGACCCGTGACATCACAATGTTCCATAAACCCTGTCATCAATATGCTCCATGACCCATTTCATTCCAAAGCTCCATGACCCCTGGCATCACAATGCTCTATAACCCCTGTCATCAAAATGTTCCATTACACTTTTCAGCAAATTACTGCATGACCCTGTCATCAAAATGCTCCCTGCCCTTCTCATCACAATGCACCACACACTTGGCATCAAAATGCTCCATGACCTTTGCCATCACAAAGCTCCATGACCCACGGCATCGCAATGCTCCATGTCATTGTCATCACAATGCTCCATGAACCCTCTCATCACATTGCTCCATGCCCTTGTCATCACAGAGCTCCATGACACTTGTCATCACAATGCTCGATGCCCTTCTCATCACAATGCTCCATGCCCTTGTCATTACAATCCCACTTGACCAATGTATCACAGTATACCCTGCCCTTGTCATCACAATAAACCATGAAATATTTCAGACCAATGCTCAATGCCCTTCTCATCACAATGCTCCATTACCTCTGTCATAACAATGCTCCATGACCCCTGCCATCACAATTTTCCACGGCCTTGTCATCACAAGGCTCCATGACCCTTGTCATCACAATGCTCCAAGACCCCTGTAATCACAATGCTCCATGCCCTTGTCATCACAAAGCTCAATGACACATGTCATCAGAATGTTCCATGGCCTTTTCATCAAATGCTCCATGCCCTTGTCATCACAATGCACCATGCACTTGTCAGCACAATGCTCACTGACCCTTGTCATCACAGTGCTCCAAGCCATTGTCATCACAATGCTCCATTACCTTTGTCATCAGAATCCTCCATGAAACTTGGCATCACAATGCTCCATGCCATTGTCATCACAATGGGCCATTACATATATCATCACAGTGCTCCCTGACAACTCTCTTCACAATAGAGCAAGACTTGGTCATCACAATTCTTCACGCCCTTGTCATCACAGTGCTCCATGACCCCTGCCATCACAATGTTCCACGGCCTAGTCCTCACAAGGCTCCATGACTCTTGTCATCACAATGCTCCAAGACCCCTGTAATTACCATGCTCCATGCCCTTGTCATCACAAAGCTCCATGACACACGTCATCAGAATGTTCAATGGCCTTCTCATCAAAAAGCTCCATGTCCTTGTCATCACAATTCACTATGTGCAATGTCATCACAATAGTCTATGAAACTTGTCAGACCAATGCTCCTTGCCCCTGTCATCACAATTCTCATTGCCTTTTTATCACAAAGCTTTATGACCCCTGTCATCACAATGCTCCGTGACTCCAGTCATCACAATGCTTCATGACCTTTGTCATCACAATGGTCCATGCAGTCGTCATCACAAGACTCTGTGACCTTTGTCACCAAAATGCTCCATGAAATTTTCATCACAATGCACGGTGGCCCTTGTCATCACATTGCTCTATGCCTTTCTCAGCACAGTGCTCCATGACCCATGTCATCACAATGCGCCATGTGCTTGTCATCACAGTGCTCCACAATCTTGTCATCACAATGCTCCAAAAAACTTGTCCTCACAATGCTCCATGCACTTCTTATCAAAATGCTCTCTCACAAATGATATCAAAATGTTCCCTCACTAGTCATCACAATACACCAACTCCCCTGTCATCACAATGGTCCACATCAACGTCATGAAAATGTTCCATGACTCCTGACATCACAATGTTCCATAAACCGTCATCAAAATGTTCCATGACACTTTTCATCACATTGCTCCATGACCCTTTCATCACAATGCTCCCTGCCCATCACAAGAGAATGCACCACACTCTTGTCATCAAAAGGCTCGATGACCTTTGTCATCACAAAACTCCATGACCCTTGGCATCACAATGCTCCATGCCATTGTCATCACAATGCTCCAAAAACCTCTCATCACATTGTTCCAAGCCCTTGTCATCACAGGATCCATGATGCTTTTCATCACAGTGCTCGATGCCATTCTTCTCACAATGCTCCATGCGCTTGTCATTACAATCCTCCATGAACCATGTATCACAGTGTTCCGTGCCATTGTTATCACAATGCTCCTTGCCCCCTCTCATCACAATAATCCATGAAACATTTCAGACCAATGTTCCATGCCCTTTTCATAACAATGATCCAAGACTCCTGTAATCATAATGCTCCATGCCCCTTTTCATCTCAATGCTCCATGAACGCTGTCATCACAATGCACCAAATGCGCATCATCAAAATGCTTCATGCTATTTTCATCACAATGAAATCAAAATGCTCTATGACCTCTGTCATCACAATGCTCCAAATCCTTGTGATCACAATATTCCATAACACCTATCATCAGAGCTCCACATAACGCTCGTCATCACAAGAATCCATGGTCTTCTAATCACAATGCTCCATGACATTTGTCATCACAGTGCTCAATACCCTTGTCATCACAATGGTCCCTGACACTTGTCATCAGTATGCTCCTTGAACCCTGTCATGACAAGGCTCCATGCCTTTTTCATCACAATGTTACATGCCCTTTCCCTCACAGTGCTCCAAGTCCCCTGTAATCACAATGTTCCATGCCCTTGTCCTCACAAAGCTCCATGATGCATGTCATCAGAACGCTCCATGACATTCTCATCCCATTGTTCACTGCCCTTGTCATCACAATGCTCCAAGAGCCCTGTAATCACAATGTTCAATGCCCTTGTCATCACAAAGCTCCATGATGCATGTCATCAGAACGCTCCATGACATTCTCATCCCATTGTTCACTGCCCTTGTCATCACAATGCTCCAAGACCCCTGTAATCACAATGCTCCATGACCCTTTTCATCAGAATGCTCCATGAGACTTGTCATCACATGGCTCCATGGTGTTCTCATCACAATGCTCCAGTACCTTGTCATCACAATGCTCCTTGACCCCTGTCATCACAATACTCCATGAACATTTTCAGCCCAATGCTCCATGACCTTCTCATCACAATGCTCCATGACCTCTGTCATCACAATGCTAGATGACCACTGTCATCACAACGCTCAATGAACCCTGACAACACAATGATCCAGGAATCTTGTCATCAAAATGCTCCATGCCCTTGTCATTCCAATGCTCCATGAACGCTGTAATCACAATGCTCCATGACGCTTGTCATCACAGTGCTCCATGAACCTTGTCATCACAATGCCTTTGACAGCAAAATGATACATAATCTTGTCATCACAATGCTCCATGTGCTTGTCATCACAATCCTCCATGACCCTTGGGATCATATTGCTTTATGCCCTTGTCACCTCTATCTTGCCTTTCTGGTTTTTACAGATTTTCGGATGTCCTTTTTGAACGGTGGGAAGTGACAATACTTTGTAGTCTGGATTTGCATTGCACGTTTGCTTGATTGGCCAAAAAGGGCCTATGCCTTTTCTCCTGAATATATTCAGGAGAAAATTCATATGCTGTTTTTGGCCAAGTGCATCATTCTTGAAGTTGTGATGCCTTTCCTGTGCTTTAAAGGCGATTCCAATTTACCTCTTGATATATGTTTTGTGCAATTCTGCCTCATTTTCAAGTCCGCTTTGTTGCCTTCCCTCAACAGATTTTTGGAAGAGAGTAGTCCTTTATAACTCTGCAGGTTTTTGATTTGCTTTGCCCCTGAGCTCCAATTTTCAAATCCCATTTTTGGGAGCTGACCGCAAATCCACAATTTTGCTTCAGGAACTATACTGGTTCTAGGGGTGGCTATACTGGTTCCCTGTGGGTGGCTGAGGCTTTGGTTAATTCTTCTTCCTGACGGGAATTTAGAGTGACATGTGTCCGTCCAAAGGCCTACATCTACTCTCTGATTTGTTCTCCCTTTCATCCTCTGCACAATTAGCAAACTGTGCGAACCAGGAGGTTATAGGGGAAGACTCTCCTAAGTTGGGAGATTGATAGTAAAGTAGTTGGAATGCCAAACTGTAGCACAAGGAGAGGAAAAAGTAGGAGACTTTCAGAAACGTTTCGCCATCACAGGGTGTCCATTCTCTAGGTTTCCCATACATGTTATAACTGTAGTGATATTCCCTTCTACCTGGAACTTTGGGACCCATGGAATGGTGGCATGCATTACTACTTTAAAGGGTCTGCATTTTCTCTCCCAATCTCACCAGTCCTCTCAGTCCCAAGTGTCCAGCCGTATGTCTCATCCAGCTGTCTTTGCAGATAGGGTCATTCTAGGTTTCATCAGAACCCCTGAAGGAATTGTGTAAGAATTTCGTTGTTTTTTTTGTTTTGTTTTTGAAATTCATTTTTATAATGGGGTTGAGCTGATTTTCCCTGACGTGTTTATGACGGTCTAGACACACTTGTTTCCCTTACAGAGGCATATCAATACATAGGTTTTAAGATTCTTACTAATCAGATATATTCCTCTGTGGGGAATAGGGGTTTTGAGTCCCGTTCACTGAGGAAGGTGTAGGTCTTGTCTATTCTGTATTTGGTTTATGGAATGGTACCTGTGCTAATATCAAACTCTGGTTTTATGCATCACCCCACCTCTCCTTTCCCCTTAAGGAGGCATAAGAGTGTTTTCTAAATGTGAGACGCTGTTCTCTTTCCTAATTCAGTTCATGTGTTGTGATGTTGACATTCCCTCTCTAAGTGATATCTTATGATAAGATTCTTTTTCTGTGTGACTAATTTCCCTTAGAATCATCATACCTAAATCCTCTCATTATGCTGCTACTGGCCTTATGACATTGATTTCACGTCTGAGTGATATTCCGTTGTACAAAAGTACCACAAGTTCTTTATGCATTTCTCTTTTTCCTGGGATACTTTAGGTGTACCGAAGTTGAGGTTCTTGTATGCAGAGCAGCCCTAAACATTGGGGTGCCTGTGTCTTGTTGATATTTACTCTTCCCAAGTTATATGTCCATGAGTTGAAGTCCCCTTTGCTCGGGGGCTTTGTATTTTAGATGTTTTAGGAAACAGCATACACTTCTTCAGAGTAGCTCTTGGATATTTATACCCCACCCATCAGCGTGACTAGTCTCCCTGTTTTCCATGGCCTCTCCTGCATTTTTGATTTCTACACATTTTTTGGATGGACTTTCTGAGCAGTGGAAATTGAGACTTCTTTATTGTGCGGATTTGCATTTCCCTCTTGCTTCGTTGGCCAAAAACTCTGTATGTGTTTTTTTCCTGAAGATATTCACGAAAAAAACGCATACACCCTTTTGCCCAACTGCATCATTTTAGAAATTCTGCTGCTTTTCATATGCTTTAAATGTGAGTACAATCTACCTTTTGAAATCTGTTTCCTGCAATTCTGCCTCTCATTCAGAACCTCTTCGTTGCCTTACCTGAATATATTTTTGGACGTTGGTTATCATTTATATATTTGCAGGTCTTTGAATTGTCTGCTCCTGAGCTCCATTTTGCAACTCGCTTTTTTTGTGAGCTGACCGCCAAACCATTGGATTGATTCCGGCCCTATTGTGGTTCTGGGGAGGCAGGCTGAGCCTTTGGTTAATTCTTCTTCCTAATGGGAAATTAGAGTGACATGTGCCTGTCAAAACTACTACAGCTAATCTCTCATTGGTTCCTCCTCTTCCCATTTATCCTCTGCAATATTTGCAAACTGTGTGAAACAGGAGGTTAAAGGTGCTGTCTCTCCAAGTTGGGAGATTGATAGTAAAGCCGTTGGAAGTTCAAACTGGAGCACAAGGAGAGGGACTATATTTTGAGTTTTAGAAACATTTCGTATTCACAGTGTGTCCATTCTCTAGGTTTCCCGTAAATGTTATGGCTGTAGTAATATTCCCTTACACAAGGAGAGTTGGGACACATGGAATGGGTGCCACATATTATTGCTTTAAAGGGTCTGCATTTGCTCACCCAATCTCACCAAACCTCTGATTCTCAAGTGTCCAGCTTTATGCCACATTCAGCTCTCGTTGTAGGTATGGTCATTCCAGGTTTCATCAGAGCCCCTGAAGGAATTGTAAAGATTTTCCCTGTTTTTTTTTTGTATTGTATTTGAAATTTCTTTTTTTACTGGGTTTGAGCTGATTCTCACTGTCATGTTTATGCCAGTTTAGACACACTTGATTCCCTTACGGTGACATATCAATACATAGGTATTAAGATTCTTACTAGTCAGATATATACCTCTGCGCAGAATATTGGGTTTTGCGTCCCTTTCACTGATGAAGGTGTAGGTCTTGTCTATTCTGTATTTTGATTTTGGAATGGTACTTGTACTAATATCAAACTCTGGTTCTATGCATCACCCCACCTCTCCTTCCTCCTTAAGCAGGCATAAGTGTGTTTTCTAAATATGGGACGCTGTTCCCTTTCCTAACTCAGTTCATGTGTAGCCATGTTACAGAAAATTCATAAGTGCTACCTTATGATAAGTTTCTTTTTCTGTGTGACTTATTTCACTTAGAATCATCGTACCTGAATCCATTCATTTTCCTGTTACTGGCATTACGACATTGATTTCATGGCTGAGGGATAATCCATCGTACATAAGTACCACAATTTTTTGAATCATTTTTTCTATCCTGGGATATTTAGAGAGTACTTAATTTGAGATTCTTGTAAGCAGTGCAGCCCTAAATTTTGGGGTGGCTCTATCTTATTGATTTTCAGTTTTCCCAAGGTATATTCCCTAGAATGGACGTGCCCTTGGCTCTGTAGCTCTGTTGTTTCCTTGTTTTAGGGAACACAATGCACCCCTCCAGAGAGGCAGTTGGCAATTTACATCCCACCCATCAGCATAACAAGGCTCCATGTTCTCCAGCGCCTCTCTAGGATTTCTGGTTTTTACACATTTTGTGGATGTCCCTTTTGACAGGTGGGAAGTGATACTATTTTACTGTGCAGATTTGCATTGCCCGCTTGCTTGCTTGGCCAAAAAGGGCGTATGCGTTTTCTCCTGAATATATTCAGGAGAAAACGCATACGCCCTTTTTGGCCAAGTACATCATTTTCGAAGTTGTGCCCCTCTTCCTGTGCTTTACAGGTGATTCCAACGAGCCACTTGAAATCTGTTTCCTGCTATTCTGCCTCGCTTTGAAGGTCGCCTCGTTGCCTTCCCTCAATAGATTTTTGGACGATAGTTGCCCTTTATTACTCTGCCACTTTGTGAATTGCTGTGCCCCTGAGCTCCATTATTTAACTCGTTTGTTGTGAGCTGAACGCAAGTCCAATATTTTGTTTCTGGACCTATACTGGTACACGGTGGGTGGCTGAGACTTTGGTTAATTCTTCTTCCTCCCGGGAAATAAGAGTGACATGTGCCCGTCCAAATGCCTAACAGCTACTCTCTCATTGGTTCTCCCTATTCCCTTTCATCCTTTGCCAAATTGGCAACATGTGCGAACCAGGAGGTTAAAGTTGCAGTCTCTCCAAGTTGGGAGATTGACAGTAAAGCAGTTGGAAAGTCAAACTGGAGCACAAGGAAAGGGAGTATTCGTTGAGTTTTAGAGACCTTTCGTATTCACAATGTGTCCTTTCTCTGGGTTTCCCGTACATGTTATAGCTATAGTAATATTCCCTTCAACCTGGAGATTTGGGACCCATGGAATGGGTGCCATGCATTATTGCTTTACAGGGTGTGCATTTGCTCACCCAATCTCACCAATCCTCTCAGTCCCATGTGTCCAGCCTTATGCCACCTACAGCTGTCATTGTAGATAGGGACATTCCAAGGTTCATCAGAGAGCCTGAAGGAATTGTAAAGAATTTCCTTGTTTTTTTGTTTTGTTTTTGAAATTCCGTTTTATAGTGGGTTTGATCTGATTCTCGCTGCCATCTTTATGCCAGTCTAGACACACTAGATTCCCTTACGGAGACATATCAATAAATAGGTTTTAAGATTCTTACTAGTCAGATATATTCCTCTGCGGGAAATGTGGGATTTTGAGTCCCTTTCACTGAGGAAGGTGTAGGTGTTGTTTATTCCATAGTTGGTTTTTGGAAGGGTACCTTTGCTTATATCAAACTCTGGTTTTATGCATCACCCCACCTCTCCTTCCCCCTTAAGGAGGCATAAGAGTGTTTTCTAAATGTGAGACTCTGTTCTCTTTCCTAACTCAGTTCATGTGTAGCCATGTTTACAGGATCTTCATAAGTGATATCTTATGATAAGTTTCTTTTTCTGTGTGACTTAATTCACTTAGAATCATCGTACCTGAATCCACTCATTTTGCTGCTACTGATCTTATGACATTGATTTCATGGCTGAGGGATATTCCATCATACATAAGTACCACAATTTTTTGAACCATTTTTACCTGTCCTGGGATACTTAAGGGGTACCCAAGTTGAGGTTCTTGTAAGCAGTGCAGCCCTAAATTTTGGGGTGGTTCTATCTTATTCATTTTCAGTTTTCCCAAGCTATATTCCATATACTGGTAGTGTACTTGGCTCTGTAGCTCTGTTGTTTACTTGTTTTAGGGAACACAATGCCCTTCTACAGAGAGGCAGTTGGCAACTTACATCCCGGCCATCAGCATAACAAGGCTCCCTGTTCTCCAGGGCCTGTCTTTCCTTTCTGGTTTTTAACAATTTTGTGGATGTCCCTTTTGACCGGGGGGAAGTGATACTTCTTTGTAGTGCAGATTTGCCTTGCCCGCTTTCTTGCTTGGCCAAAAAGGTCGTATGCATTTTCTCCTGAATATATTCAGGAGAAAACACATACGCCCTTTTAGGCCAAGGCCATCATTGTCGAAGTTGTGCCCCTATTCCTGTGCTTTAAAGGCGATTCCATCGTACCTCTTGAAATCTGTTTCCTGCTATTCTGCCTCACTTTCAAGTCCGCCTAGTTTCCTTCCCTCAACAGATTTTTGGACGATAGTTGCCCTTTATTGCTCTGTCAGGTTGTGAATTGCTGTGCCCCTAATATGCATTATTCAACTCGTTTTTTGTGAGCTGAACGCAAGTCCAATATTTTGGTTGAGGACCTAAACTGTTTCCCAGTGGGTGGCTGAAACTTTGGTTAATTCTTCTTCCTCCTGCGAAATAAGAGTGACATGTGCCCGTCCAAATGCCTAACAGCTACTCTCTCATTGGTTCTCCCTCTTCCCTTTCATCCTCGGCCAAATTGGCAACCTGTGCGAACCCGGAGGCTAAGGGGCTGTCTCTCCAAGTTGGGAGCTTGATAGTAAAAAAGTTGGAATGTCAAACCGGAGCACCAAGAGAGTGACAATTTGTTGAGTTTTGGAGACGTTTCATATTCAGAGTGTGTCCATATTCTATGTTTCCCGTACATGTTATCGCTGTAGTAATATTCCCTTCAACCTGGAGACATGGGACCCATGGAATGGGTGCCATGCATTATTGCTTTAAAGGGTTTGTATTTGCTCCCCCAGTCTCACCAATCCTCTCAGTCCTATGTGTCCAGACTTATGCCACCTCCAGCTGTCATTGTAGATAGGGTCATTCCAGGTTTCATCAGAGACCCTGAAGGAATTGTAAAGAATTTCCCTGTTTTATCGTTTTGTTTTTGAAATTCCTTTTTATAGTGGTTATGAGCTTATTCTCGCTGCCATATTTATGCCAGGCTAGAAACATTTGATTCCCTTATGGAGACATATCAATACATAATTATTAAGATTCTTACTAGTCAGATATATTCCTCTGCAGGAAATATGGGGTTTTGAGTCCCTTTCACTGAGGAATGTGTAGGTCTTGTCTATTCCATAGTTGGTTTTTGGAACAGTACGTGGGCTTATATGAAACTCTGGTTTTATGCATCACCCCACCTCTCCTTCCCCCTTAAGCAGGCATAAGAGTGTTTTCTAAATGTGAGACTCTGTTCTCTTTCCTAACTCAGTTCATTTGTAGCCATGTTTACAGGATCTTCATAAGTGATATCTTATGATAAGTTTCTTTTTCTGTGTGACTTATTTCAGTTAGAATCATCGTACCTGAATCCACTCATTTTGCTGCTACTGGTCTTATGACATTGATTTCATGGCTGAGGGATATTCCATCGTACGTAAGTACAATAATTTTTTGAACCATTTTTATCTTTCCTGGGATATTTAAGGTGTA
The DNA here is from genome assembly GCF_964341445.2 of Mesoplodon mirus. Lineage (NCBI taxonomy): Eukaryota > Metazoa > Chordata > Mammalia > Artiodactyla > Ziphiidae > Mesoplodon > Mesoplodon mirus. The sequence goes on along the minus strand of NW_028295614.1, from coordinate 856,653 downwards.
CCCAATTTGAGGTTCTTGTAAGCAGTTCAGCCCTAAATTTTGGGGTGGCTCTGTCTTATTGATTTTCAGCTTTCCCACGGTATATTCACCAGACTGGAAGTGCCATTGGCTCTGCAGCTCTGTTGTTTACTTGTTTTAGGGAACACAATGCACTCCTCCAGAGAGGCAGTTGGCAATTTACATCACGCCCATCACCATAACAAGGCTCCCTGTTGTCCAGTGCCTGTCTTGACTCTCTGTTTTTTTTCACATTTTGTGTATGTCCCTTTTGACCGGTCGGAAGTGATACTCCTTATTAGTGAAGATTTGCATTGCCCGCTTGCTTGCTATGCCAAAACGGGCATATGCGTTGTCTCCTGAATATATTAAGGAGGTAACGCATATGCCCTTTTTGGCCAAGTGCATCATTGTCGAAGTTGTGCCCCTCTTCCTGTGCTTTAAATGCTATTCCAACGTATCTCTTGAAAGCTGTTTCCTGCAATTCTGCCTCACATTCAAGTCTTTCTTGTTGCCTTCCCTCAACAGATTTTTGGACGATAGATGTCCTTTACTATTCTGCCAGTTTGTGAATTGTTGTGCCCCTGAGCTCCGTTTTTCAACTCGTTTTTTGTGAGCTGAAGGCAAGTCCAAAATTTTGGTTCAGGACCTATACCTGTTCACTGTGGGTGGCTGATACTTTGGTTACTTCTTCTTCCTGCCGGGAAATTAGAGTGACATGTGACCGTCCAAATGCCTAACAACTACTCTCTCATTGGTTCTCCTTCTTCCCATTCATCCTCTGCCAAATTGGCAACCTGTGTACCAGGAGGTTAAAGGTGCTGTCTCTCCAAGAGGGGAGATTGTTAGTAAAGCAGTTGTTAAGTCAACCCGGAGCACCAGGAGAGGGACAATTAATTGAGTTTTAGAAATCTTTCGTATTCACTGTGTGCCCATTCTCTAGGTTTCCTGTACATGTTATAGCTGTAGTAATATTGCCTTCAACCTGGAGAATTGGGACACATGGAATGGGTGCCATGCATTATTGCTTTAAAGGGTCTACATTTGCTCACCCAATCTCTCCAATCCTCTCAGTCCCAAGTGTCCAGCCTTATGCCACATCCAGCTGTCGTTGTAGATAGTGTTATTCCAGGTTTCATCAGTGACCCTGAAGGTATTTTGTAAGAATTTTTCTGTTTTTATGTTTTGTTTTGAAATTCATTTTTATATTGGGTTTGAGCTGATTCTCACTGCCATGTTTATGTCATTCTAGACACACTTAGTTACCTTACGGAGACATATCAATACATAGGTTTTAAAATTCTTACTAGTCAGATATATTTCTCTGCGGGGAATAGGGATGTTGAGTTCCGTTCTCTGAGGAAGGAGTAGGGCTTGTCTCTTTTGTTTTTGGATTAAGGAACGGTACCTGTGCTAATATCAAACTTTTGTTTTGTGCATCTCCCCACCTGTCTTTCCCCTTAAGCAAGCGTTAGAGTGTTTTCTAAATCTGAGACTCTGTTCTCTTCCCTAAATCAGTTCATATGTAGCCATGTTTACATTCCCTTCATAAGTGATATCATTTGTCAGAATGCACCATGGCCCTTGTCATAATAATGCTCCATGTCCCCTGTCATCACAGTGATCCATGCCCTGGTTATCAAAATGCTCCATGTCCCTTGTCATCAAAATTCTCCACGTCCTTGTCATCACAGTGCTACATGACACTTCTCATCAAAATGTTACATACACTTGTCATCACAATTCTCCATTCTCTTGACATTGCAATGCTCCATGCCCTTGTCATCACAATGCTCCATGCCTTTGTCATCACATTGCTCCATGAACCCTGTCATCACATTGCTTCCTGACACCTGTCATCATAATGTTTCTATCCCCTTGTCATTACAGTGCTCCATGATGCTTGACATCACAATTACTCAAGGTCTTCTCATCACAATGCTCCATGGTTTTGCCATCAACATGCTCCATGTCTTGTCATCTCAAAGCTCAATGTCCCTTGTCCTGACAATTCTCCACGTCCTTGTCATTACAATGCTCCATGGCACTTCACATCACAACGTTATATGCTCTTGTCATCACAATACTCCATGCACTTGTCAACGCAATGCTCCATGACCCCTGTCATAGGAAGCTCCATGCACATTTCATCAAAATGTTTCACAACCAGGACATTAAAATTCTCAATGGCCCTTGATATCACAATGCTCCATGCCCATGTCACCACAATGCTCCTTTACTTTGTCACAACAATCCTCCATAAAAATTGGCATCACAATGCTCCATGTTATTGTCATCAAACTGGAACATGACGTATTTCATCACAATGCTCCCTGACACTTGTCGTCAGGATGCTCCTTGAACCCTGTCATGACAAGGTTCCATGCCTTTTTCATAACAATGATCCATGCCCTTTTCATCACAATGCTCCAAGATCCCTGTAATCACAATGCTCCATGCACATCTCATCAAAATGCTCTCTCAACAGAGATATCACAATGTTCCATCACTAGTCATCACAATACTCCCTCACCCCTGTAATCACAATGTTCCATGACCCTGTCATCACAATGCTACATCCCCTTATCATCACAATGTTCCATGACCCCTGACATCACAATGTTCCATAACCCCTGTCATCAAAATGCTCCATGACCCTTTTCTTCCCAAAGTTCCAAGACCCCTGACATCACAATGTTTTATAACCCCTGCAATTAAAATATTCCTTTACACTTTTCATCAAATGGCTGCATGACCCGGCCATCAAAATGCTCCCTGCCTTTCTCATCACAATGCACCCTGCCCTTGTCATCAAAATGTTCCATGACTTTTCATCACAAACTCCATGACCTTTGGCATCACAATGCTCCATGTCATTGTCATCACAATGCTCCATGAACCCTCTTATCACATTGCTCCATGCCCTTGTCATCACAAAGCTCCCTGATACTTGTCATCACAATGCTCGATGCCTTTCTCATCACAATGCTCCATGCCTTTGTCATTACAAACCTGCATGACCCATGTATCACAGTGCTCCGGGCCCTTGTCATCACAATGCTCCATGCCCACTCTCATCACAATAATCCATTAAATATTTCAGACCAATGTTCCATGCCCTTCTCATCAAAATGCTCCATTACACCTGTCATAACAATGCTCCATGACCCCTGCCATCACAGTGTTCCACGGCCTTGTCATCACAAGGCTCCATGTCCCCTGTCATCACAATGCTTAAGACCCCTGAAATCACAATGCTTCATGACCTTGTCATCACAAAGTTCCATGACGCATGTCATCAGAAGGTTTCATGGCCTTTTCATCACAATGCTCCCTGCCCTTGTCATCACGATGCTCCGTGACCCTTGTAATCACAATGCTCCATGCCCCTTTTCATCTCAATGCTCCATGAACCCTGTCATAACAATGCACCATGCCCATCATCATAATGCTTCAGGCTATTGCCATCACAATGAAATCAATATTCTCCATGACCTCTGTCATCATAATGCTCCAAACACTTGTGATCACAATGTTCCATAACACTTATCATCACAACACCCCATGACGCTCATCATCACAATTATCCATGGTCTTCTCATCACAATGCTCCATGATCTTTGTCATCACAATGCTCAATACACTTGTCGTCACAATGCTCCCTGACACTTGTCGTCAGGATGCTCCTTGAACCCTGTCATGACAAGGTTCCATGACTTTTTCATAACAATGATCCATGCCCTTTTCATCACAATGCTCCAAGATCCCTGTAATCACAATGCTCCATGCACATCTCATCAAAATGCTCTCTCACCAGAGATATCACAATGTTCCATCACTAGTCAACAAAATACACCCTCACCCCTGTAATCAAAATGTTCCATGACCCTGTCATCACAATGCTACATCCCCTTATCATCAAAATGTTCCATGACCCCTGACATCACAATGTTCCATAACCCCTGTCATCAAAATGCTCCATGACCCTTTTCTTCCCAAAGTTCCAAAACCCCTGACATCACAATGTTTAATAACCCCTGCCATCAAAATATTCCTTTACACTTTTCATCAAATTGCTGCATGAACCGGCCATTAAAATGCTCCCTGCCTTTCTCATCACAATGCACCATGCCCTCGTCATCAAAATGCTCCATGACTTTTCATCACAAACTCCATGACCCTTGGCATCACAATGCTCCATGTCATTGTCATCACAATGCTCCATGAACCCTCTTATCATATTGCTCCATGCCCTTGTCATCACAAAGCTCCCTGATACTTGTCATCACAATGCTCGATGCCCTTCTCATCACAATGCTCCATGCCTTTGTCATTACAATCCTGCATGACCCATGTATCACAGTGCTCCGGGCCCTTGTCATCACAATGCTGAATGCCCACTCTCATCACAATAATCCATGAAATATTTCAGACCAATGTTCCATGCCCTTCTCATCAAAATATTGCATTACCTCTGTCATAAAAATGCACCATGACCTTTGCCATCAAAATGATCCACGGCCTAGTCATCACAAGGTTCCATGACACTTGTCATCACAATGTTTAAGACCACTGAAATCACAATGCTCCATGCACTTGTCATCACAATGTTACAAGACCCTTGTAATCACAATGCTACATGCCACTTTTCATCTCAATGCTCCATGAAACCTGTCATCAGAATTCACCATGCCCATCATCATAATGCTTCAGGCTATTGTAATCACAATGAAATCAATATTCTCCATGAACTCTGTCATCATAATGCTCCAAACCCTTGTGATCACAATGTTCCATAATACTTATCATCACAACACCCCATGATGCTCATCATCACAATTATCCATGGTCTTCTCATCACAATGCTCCATGATCTTTGTCATCACAATGCTCAATACACATGTCATCACAATGCTCCCTGACACTTGTCGTCAGTATGCTCCTTGAACCCTGTCATGACAAGGCTCCATGCATTTTTCATAACAATGATCCATGCCCTTTTTATCACAATGCTCCAAGATGCCTGTAATCACAAGGCTCCATGCCGTTGTCATTACAAAACTGCATGACACGTGTCATCAAAATGCTCCATGGAGTTCTCATCACAATGCTCCATGCCAGACTCATCACAATGCTCCATGGCCAATATCATCACAATGCTCCATGACCACTGTCATCACAACACTCCATGAAACCTGACAACACAATGATCTCTGACTCTTGTCATCACAATGCTCCATTCCCTAGTCATCACAATACTTCATGACCCCTGTCATCACAACACTCCATGAACATTTTCAGCCCAGTGCTCCATGATCCTTGTCATCACAATGCTCCATGACCCCTGTATTCACAATGCTCCGTGACACTTGTCATCACAGTGCTCCATGACACATGTCATCACAATGCTCCATGCCTTTGTCAGCAAAATGCTACATGACCTTTCCATTACAATGCTCTATGTGCTTGTCATCAAAATACTCCATTTCCATTGTCATCACAATCCTCCATGAACCTTGGGATCACATTGCTTCATGCCCTTGTCATCACAATGCTCCCTGCTCCTTGAAATCAAAATGATCCATGACCTGTCTCATCACAATACTCCAAACCCTTGTGATCACAAAGTTCCATAACACTTGTCATCACAACGCTCCATGATGCCTGTCATCACTATACTCCATGCTCTTTTCATCACATTGCTCCATGACCTTTGTCATCACAATTTTCAATACACTTGTCATCACAATGCTCCCTGACACATGTCATCAGAATGCTCCTTGAACCCTGTCACGAAAAGGCTCCATGCCATTTTCATCACAATGCCCCATGCCGTTTTCATCAAAATGATCCATGCCATTGTCATCAAAATACTCCACAAGCTTGTCATCAGAATGCTCCATGACACTTGTCATTACAATTCTCCACGCACTTGTCAGCACAAATCTCCCTGACCCTTGTCATCAAAATGCTCCAAGCCATTGTCATCACAATGCTCCATTACTTTTGTCATCAGAATCCTCCATGACACTTGGCATCACAATGCTCCCTGCCTTTGTCATCACAATGGGCCATTACATATGTCATCACAATGCTCCCTGACACCTGTCTTCACAATACTGCATGGCCTGGTCATCACAATGCTCCATGCCGTTGTCATCACAATGCGCCATTCTAACTGTCATCACAATAATCTATGAAACTTATTAGACCAATGTTCCATGCCCTTGTCATCACAATGCTCCATGCCCTTGTTATCACAATAATCCATGACCCCTGTCATCACAATGCTCCGTGACTCCAATCATCACAATGCTTCATGACATTTGTCATCACAATGGTCCATTCCCTGGTCATCAACAGTCTCTGTGACCTTTTTAACCACAATGCTCCATGAACTTTTCATCACAATGCTCTTTGAACCTTGACATCACAATGCTCCATGCGCTTGGAAGCACAATGCTCCATGCCACATGTCATCACAATGCACCATGTGCTTGGCATCACAGTGCTCCATAAAATTTCTCATCACAATGCGCCATGCACTTCTCATCAAAATGCTCTCTCACCACTGATATCACAATGCTACATCACTATTTGTCACAATACTCCGTCACTCCTGTCATCACAATGCTACATGCACTTATCATCACAATGTTCGATGACCCCGGACATCACAATGTTCCATAACACCTGTCATCAAAATGTTCCATGACACTTTTCATCAAATTGCTCAAAGATCCTGTCATCAGAATGTTCCCTGCCTTTCTCATCACAATGCACAACGCTCTTGCCATCAAAATGCTCCATGACCTTTGTCATCACAAAGATCCATGACCCTTGGCATCACAATGCTCCATGTCATTGTCATCACAATGCTCCATGCACGCTCTCATCACATTGCTCCATGCCCTTGGCTTCACAAAGCTCCATGACACATGTCATCAGAATGTTCCATGGCCTTCTCATCACAATGATCCATGCCCTTGCCATCACAATGCTCCATTACCACTGTCATAACAATGCTCCATGACCCCTGCCATCACGATGTTCCATGGCCCTGTCATCACAAATCTCCAGGACCCTTCTCATCACAATGCTCCAAGAACGCTGTAATCACAATGCTCTATGCCCCTTTTCATCTCAATGATCCATGAACCCTGTCATCACAATGCACCATGCCCATCATCATAATGCTTCATGCTATTGTCATCAAAATGAAATCAAATTGCTCCATGACCTCTGTCATAACAATGCTCCAAACCCTTGTGATCACAATATTCCATAACACTTGTCATCACAATGCCCCATGACGCTCGTCATCACAATTATCCATTGTCTTCTCATCACAATGCTCCATGACCATTGTCATCACAATGCTCAATACACTTGTCATCAGAATGCTCCCTGACACTTGTTGTCTGTATGCTCCTTGAACCCTGTCATGACAAGGCTCCATGCCTATATCATCACAATGATCCATGCCATTTTCATCACAATGCTCCAAGACCCATGTAATCACAATGCTCCATGCCCTTGTCATCACAAAGCTCGATGACGCATGCCATCAGAATGCTCCTTGGTCTTCTCCTCAAAATGCTCCATGCCCTTGTCATCACAATGTTCCAAAACCATTTTCATCAGTATGCTCTATGAGACTTGTCATCACAAGGCTCCATGGTTTTGTCATCACAATGCTCAAGGAACTTGTCATCACAATGCTTCACGACCTTGTCATGAAAATTCTCAATGGCCATTGTCATCATAATGCTCCAAGCCATAGTCATCACGATGCTCCATTATATTTGTCATCACAATTCTCCATTTCATTTGGCATCACTATACTCCCTGCCATTGTCATCGCAATGGACCATGACATATGTCATCACAATGCTCCCTGACACCTGTCTTCACAATACACCATGACCTTCTCTACACAATGATCCATGCCCTTGTCATCACAATGCACCATGTCCACTGTCATCACAATAAACTATGAATCTTGTCAGACAAATGCTCCATGCTCCTGTCATCACAATACTCCATGAACATTATCAGCCCAGTGCTCCATGACCCTTGTCATCACAATGATCCATGCCCTTGTCATCCCAATGCTCCATGACCCCTGTATTCACAATGCTCCGTGACGCTTGTCATCACAGTGCTCCATGACACATATCTTCACAATGCTCCATGCCTTTGTCAGCAAAATGCTACATGACCTTTCCATTACAATCCTCTATACGCTTGTCATCACAATACACCATTTCCATTGTCATCACAATCCTCCATGAAACTTGGGATCACATTGCTTCATGCCCTTGTCCTCACAATGCTCCATGCTCCTTGAAATCAAAATGATCCATGACCTCTGTCATCACAATGCTCCAAACCCTTGTGATCACAATGTTCCATAACACTTGTCATCACAACGCTCCATGATGCCTGTCATCACAATACCCCATGCTCTTTTTATCACAATGCTCCATGACCTTTGTCATCACAATTCTCAATACACTTGTTATCACAAGGCTCCCTGACACTTGCCATCAGTATGCTCCTTGAACCCTGTCAGGAAAAGGCTCCATGCCTTTTTCATCACAATGCCCCATGCCGTTTTCATCACAATGCTCCATGCCATTGTCATCAAAATACTCCACAAGCTTGTCATCAGAATGCTCCATGACCCTTGTCATCACAATTCTCCATGCACTTATCAGCACAATGCTCCCTGACACTTGTCATCACAATGCTGCAAACCATTGTCATCACAATGCTCCATTACCTTTGCCATCAGAATCCTCCATGACACTTGGCATCCCAATGCTCCATGCCATTGTCATCACAATGGGCCATTACATATGTCATCACAATGCTCCCTGACACCTGTCTTCACAATACTGCATGACCTGGCCATCACAATGCTCCATGCCCTTGTCATCACAATGTGCCATTCCAACTGTCATCGCAATAATCCATGAAACTTATTAGACCAATGCTCCTTGCCCTGGTCATCACAATGCTCCATGCCCTTGTTATCACAATGCTCCATGACCCCTGCCATCACAATTCTCTCTGACTCCAGTCATCACAATGCTTCATGACCTTTGTCACCACAATGGGCCATGACCTCGTCATCATCACTCTCTTTGAGCTTTTTAACTAAAATGATCCATGAACATTTCATCACAATGCTCTTTGACCCTTGTCATCACAATGCTCTATGCATTTCTCAGCACAATGCTCCATGACCCTTGTCATCACAATGCTTCATGCGCTTGTCAGCACAATGCTCCATGACACATGTCATCACAATGCTCCATGACCCCTGTCATCACAATGCTCCGTGACTCCAGTCATCACAATGCTTCATAACGTTTGTCATCACAATGATCCATGCCCGTGTCATCACAAGGTTCTGTGACCTTTGTAACCACAATGCTCCATGAACTTTTCATCACAATTCACAGTGACCCTTGTCATCACAATGCTCCATGTCTTTGTCAGAACAATGCTCCATGACCATTGTCTTCACAATGTGCCACGCGCATTTCATCACAACGGTCCACAACCTTGTCATTGCAATGCTCCATAAAGCTTGTAATCACAATGGTCCATGCACTTCTCATCAAAATGCTCTCTCACCAGAGATATCACAGTGTTCCATGACTAGCCATCACAATACACCCTCACCCCTATAATCACAATGTTCCATGACCCTGTCATCACACTGCTACATCCCCTTATCATCACAATGTTCCATGACCCCTGACATCACAATGTTCCATAACCCCTGTCATCAAAATGCTCCATGATCCTTTTCATCCCAAAGCTCCAAGACCCCTGACATCACAATATTCTATAACACCTGCCATCAAAATATTCCATTACACTTTTCATCAAATTGCTGCATGGCCCGGTCATCAAAATGATCCCTGCACTTCTCATCACAATGCACCATGCCCTTGTCATCAAAATGCTCCATGACTTGTCATCACAAAACTCCATGACCCTTGGCATCACAATGCTCCATGTCATTGTCATCACAATGCTCCATGAACCCTCTCATAACATTGCTCAATGCCCTTGTCATCACAAAGCTCCTTGACACTTGTCATCACAATGCTCGATGCTCTTCTCATTGCAATGCTCCATGCCCTTGTCATTACAATCCTGCATGACCCATGTATCATAGTGTTCCGTACCCTTGTCCTCACAAAGCTCCATGCCCACTCTCATCACAATAATCCATGAAACATTTCAGACCAATGTTCCATGCCCTTCTCATCACAATGCTCCATTACCTCTGTCATAACAATGCACCATGACCCCTGCCATCACAATGTTCCACGGACTAGTCATCACAAGGTTCCATGACACTTGTCATCACAATGCTGAAGGCCCCTGTAATCACAATGGTCCTTGCCCTTGTCATCACAAAGCTCCATGACGCATGTCATCAGAAAGTTCCATGGCCTTCTCATCACAATGCTCCATGCCCTTGTCATCACAATGCTCCAAGACCTTTGTAATTACAATGCTCCATGCCACTTTTCATCTCAATGCTCCATGAACCCTGCCATCACAATGCACCATGCCCATCATCGTAATGCTTCAGGCTATTGTCATCAAAATGAAATCAATATTCTCCATGACCTCTGTTATCATAATGCTCCAAACACTTGTGATCACAATGTTCCATAACACTTATCATCACAACACCCCATGACGCTCATCATCACAATTATCCATGGTCTTCTCTTCACAATGCTCCATGATCTTTGTCATCACAATGCTCAATACACTTGTCATCACAAGGCTCCCGGACACTTGTCATCAGTATGCTCCTTGAACCCTGTCATGACAAGGCTCCATGCCTTTGTCATCACAATAATCCATGCCCTTTTCATCACAATGCTCCAAGATCCCTGTAATCAAAATGATCCATGCCCTTGTCATCAAAAAGCTCCATGACACATGTCATCAGCATGCTTCATGGCCTTCTAATCATAATGCTCCATGCCCTTGTCATCACAATGCTCCAAGACCCCTGTAATCACAATGCTCCATCCCCCTTTTCATCAGAATGCTCCATGAGTCTTGTCATCACAAGTCTCCATGGTCTTCTCCTCACAATGCTCCAGGACCTTGTCATCACCATGCTCCATTCCCTTGTCATCACAATGCTCCATGACCCCTGTCATCACAGTAGTCCATTAACATTTTCAGCCTAATGCTCCACGACCTACTCATCACAATGCTCCATGGCCAATATCTTTACAATGCTCCTGGACCACTGTTATCACAACAATCCATGACAACTGACAACAAAATGATCTGGGACTCTTGTCATCACAATGCTCCATTCCCTAGTCATCACAATGCTCCATGACCCCTGTCATCACAACACTCCATGAACATTTTCCGCCCAGTGCTCCATGACACTTGTCATCACAATGATCCATGCCCTTGTCATCCCAATGCTCCATGACCAGTGTATTCACAATGCTCCGTGACGCTTGGCATCACAGTGCTCCATGACACATGTCATCACAATGCTCCATGCCTTTGTCAGCAAAATGCTACATGACCTTTCCATTACAATGCTCTATGCGCTTGTCATCACAATACTCCATTTCCATTGTCATCACAATCCTCCATGAACCTTGGGATCACATTGCTTCATGCCCTTGTCATCACAATGCTCCCTGCCCCTTGAAATCAAAATGATCCATGACCTCTCTCATCACAATACTCCAAACCCTTGTGATCACAAAGTTCCATAACACTTGTCATCACAATGCTCCATGATGCCTGTAATCACTATACTCCATGCTCTTTTCATCACACTGCTCCATGACCTTTGTCATCACAATTCTCAATACACTTGTCATCACAAGGCTCCCTGACACTTGTCATCACAATGCTCCTTGAACCCTGTCACGAAAAGGCTCCATGCCTTTTTCATCACAATGTCCCATGCCGTTTTCATCAAAATGATCCATGCCATTGTCATCAAAATACTCCACAAGCTTGTCATCAGAATGCTCCATGACACTTGTCATTACAATTCTCTACGCACTTGTCAGCACAATGCTCCCTGACCCTTGTCATCACAATGCTCCATTACTTTTGTCATCAGAATCCTCCATGACACTTGGCATCACTATGCTCCATGCCATTGTCATCACAATGGGCCATTACATATGTCATCACAATGCTCCCTGACACCTGTCTTCACAATACTGCATGGCCTGGTCATCACAATGCTCCATGCCGTTGCCATCACAATGCGCCATTCTAACTGTCATCACAATAATCCATGAAATTTATTAGACCAATGTTCCATGCCCTTGTCCTCACAATGCTCCATGCCCTTGTTATCACAATGCTCTATGACCCCTGTCATCACAATGATCCGTGACTCCAATCATCACAATGCTTCATGACCTTTGTCATCACAGTGGTCCATGCCCTGGTCATCAACAGTCTCTGTGACCTTTTTAACCACAATGCTGCATGAACTTTTCATCACAATGCTCTTTGACCCTTGTCATCACAATGCTCCATGCGCTTGGCAGCACAAAGCTCCATGACACATGTCATCACAATGCACCATGTGCTTGGCATCACAGTGCTCCACAATCTTGTCATCACAATGCTCCATAAAATTTCTCATCACAATGCTCCATGCACTTCTCATCAAAATGCTCTCTCACCACTGATATCACAATGCTTCATCACTATTTGTCACAATACTCCGTCACTCCTGTCATCACAATGCTACATGCACTTATCATCACAATGTTCGATGACCCCTGACATCACAATGTTCCATAACACCTGTCATCAAAATGTTCCATGACACTTTTCATAAAATTGCTCAAAGACCCTGTCATCAGAATGTTCCCTGCCTTTCTCATCACAATGCACAACGCCCTTGCCATCAAAATGCTCCATGACCTTTGTCATCACAAAGATCCATGACCCTTGGCATCACAATGCTCCATGCCCTTGTCATCACAATGCTCCATGACTTGTCATCACAATCCTCCATGACCCATGACACATGTATCACAGTGTTCCATGCCCTAGTCATCACAATGCTCCAAGACCCGTGTAATCACAATGCTCCATGCCCCTTTTCATCAGAATGCTTCATGAGACTTGTCATGACAAGTCTCCATGGTCTTCTCATCACAATGCTCCTGGACCTTGTCATCACCATGTTCCATTCCCTTCTCATCACAATGCTCCATGACCCCTGTCATCACAATAATCCATGAATATTTTCAGCCCAATGCTCCAAGACATATTCATCACAATGCTCCATGGCCAATATCATCACAATGCTCCATGACCACTGTCATCACAACACTCCATGACACCCGACAACACAATGATCCGCGAATCTTGTCATCACAATGCTCCATTGCATAGTCATCACAATGCTCCATGACACCTGTCATCACAACACTCCATGAACATTATCAGCCCAGTGCTCCATGACCCTTGTCATCACAATGATCCATGCCCTTGTCATCCCAATGCTCCATGACCCCTGTATTCACAATGCTCCGTGACGCTTGTCATCACAGTGCTCCATGACACATGTCTTCACAATGCTCCATGCCTTTGTCAGCAAAATGCTACATGACCTTTCCATTACAATGCTCTATACGCTTGTCATCACAATACACCATTTCCATTGTCATCACAATCCTCCATGAAACTTGGGATCACATTGCTTCATGCCCTTGTCCTCACAATGCTCCATGCTCCTTGAAATCAAAATGATCCATGACCTCTGTCATCACAATGCTCCAAACCCTTGTGATCACAATGTTCCATAACACTTGTCATCACAACGCTCCATGATGCCTGTCATCACAATACCCCATGCTCTTTTTATCACAATGCTCCATGACCTTTGTCATCACAATTCTCAATACACTTGTTATCACAAGGCTCCCTGACACTTGCCATCAGTATGCTCCTTGAACCCTGTCAGGAAAAGGCTCCATGCCTTTTTCATCACAATGCCCCATGCCGTTTTCATCACAATGCTCCATGCCATTGTCATCAAAATACTCCACAAGCTTGTCATCAGAATGCTCCATGACCCTTGTCATCACAATTCTCCATGCACTTATCAGCACAATGCTCCCTGACGCTTGTCATCACAATGCTGCAAACCATTGTCATCACAATGCTCCATTACCTTTGCCATCAGAATCCTCCATGACACTTGGCATCCCAATGCTCCATGCCATTTTCATCACAATGGGCCATTACATATGTCATCACAATGCTCCCTGACACCTGTCTTCACAATACTGCATGACCTGGCCATCACAATGCTCCATGCCCTTGTCATCACAATGTGCCATTCCAACTGTCATCGCAATAATCCATGAAACTTATTAGACCAATGCTCCTTGCCCTGGTCATCACAATGCTCCATGCCCTTGTTATCACAATGCTCCATGACCCCTGCCATCACAATGCTCTCTGACTCCAGTCATCACAATGCTTCATGACCTTTGTCACCACAATGGGCCATGACCTCGTCATCATCACTCTCTGTGAGCTTTTTAACCAAAATGATCCATGAACTTTTCATCACAATGCTCTTTGACCCTTGTCATCACAATGCTCTATGCCTTTCTCAGCACAGTGCTCCATGACCCTTGTCATCACAATGCTCCATGCGCTTGTCAGCACAATGCTCCATGACACATGTCATCACAATGCTCCATGACCCCTGTCATCACAATGCTCCGTGACTCCAGTCATCACAATGCTTCATAACGTTTGTCATCACAATGATCCATGCCCGTGTCATCACAAGGTTCTGTGACCTTTGTAACCACAATGCTCCATGAACTTTTCATCACAATTCACAGTGACCCTTGTCATCACAATGCTCCATGTCTTTGTCAGAACAATGCTCCATGACCATTGTCTTCACAATGTGCCACGCGCATTTCATCACAACGGTCCACAACCTTGTCATTGCAATGCTCCATAAAGCTTGTAATCACAATGGTCCATGCACTTCTCATCAAAATGCTCTCTCACCAGAGATATCACAGTGTTCCATGACTAGCCATCACAATACACCCTCACCCCTATAATCACAATGTTCCATGACCCTGTCATCACACTGCTACATCCCCTTATCATCACAATGTTCCATGACCCCTGACATCACAATGTTCCATAACCCCTGTCATCAAAATGCTCCATGATCCTTTTCATCCCAAAGCTCCAAGACCCCTGACATCACAATATTCTATAACACCTGCCATCAAAATATTCCATTACACTTTTCATCAAATTGCTGCATGGCCCGGTCATCAAAATGCTCCCTGCACTTCTCATCACAATGCACCATGCCCTTGTCATCAAAATGCTCCATGACTTGTCATCACAAAACTCCATGACCCTTGGCATCACAATGCTCCATGTCATTGTCATCACAATGCTCCATGAACCCTCTCATAACATTGCTCAATGCCCTTGTCATCACAAAGCTCCTTGACACTTGTCATCACAATGCTCGATGCTCTTCTCATTGCAATGCTCCATGCCCTTGTCATTACAATCCTGCATGACCCATGTATCATAGTGTTCCGTACCCTTGTCCTCACAAAGCTCCATGCCCACTCTCATCACAATAATCCATGAAACATTTCAGACCAATATTCCATGCCCTTCTCATCACAATGCTCCATTACCTCTGTCATAACAATGCACCATGACCCCTGCCATCACAATGTTCCACGGACTAGTCATCACAAGGTTCCATGACACTTGTCATCACAATGCTGAAGGCCCCTGTAATCACAATGCTCCTTGCCCTTGTCATCACAAAGCTCCATGACGCATGTCATCAGAAAGTTCCATGGCCTTCTCATCACAATGCTCCATGCCCTTGTCATCACAATGCTCCAAGACCTTTGTAATTACAATGCTCCATGCCACTTTTCATCTCAATGCTCCATGAACCCTGCCATCACAATGCACCATGCCCATCATCGTAATGCTTCAGGCTATTGTCATCAAAATGAAATCAATATTCTCCATGACCTCTGTTATCATAATGCTCCAAACACTTGTGATCACAATGTTCCATAACACTTATCATCACAACACCCCATGACGCTCATCATCACAATTATCCATGGTCTTCTCTTCACAATGCTCCATGATCTTTGTCATCACAATGCTCAATACACTTGTCATCACAAGGCTCCCGGACACTTGTCATCAGTATGCTCCTTGAACCCTGTCATGACAAGGCTCCATGCCTTTGTCATCACAATAATCCATGCCCTTTTCATCACAATGCTCCAAGATCCCTGTAATCAAAATGATCCATGCCCTTGTCATCAAAAAGCTCCATGACACA
This sequence comes from Mesoplodon mirus, assembly GCF_964341445.2. Lineage (NCBI taxonomy): Eukaryota > Metazoa > Chordata > Mammalia > Artiodactyla > Ziphiidae > Mesoplodon > Mesoplodon mirus. The sequence continues at coordinate 840,242 of NW_028295614.1, read as the reverse complement.
TGTCATCAGCATGCTTCATGGCCTTCTAATCATAATGCTCCATGCCCTTGTCATCACAATGCTCCAAGACCCCTGTAATCACAATGTTCCATCCCCCTTTTCATCAGAATGCTCCATGAGTCTTGTCATCACAAGTCTCCATGGTCTTCTCCTCACAATGCTCCAGGACCTTGTCATCACCATGCTCCATTCCCTTGTCATCACAATGCTCCATGACCCCTGTCATCACAGTAGTCCATTAACATTTTCAGCCTAATGCTCCACGACCTACTCATCACAATGCTCCATGGCCAATATCTTTACAATGCTCCAGGACCACTGTTATCACAACAATCCATGACAACTGACAACAAAATGATCTGGGACTCTTGTCATCACAATGCTCCATTCCCTAGTCATCACAATGCTCCATGACCCCTGTCATCACAACACTCCATGAACATTTTCCGCCCAGTGCTCCATGACACTTGTCATCACAATGATCCATGCCCTTGTCATCCCAATGCTCCATGACCAGTGTATTCACAATGCTCCGTGACGCTTGGCATCACAGTGCTCCATGACACATGTCATCACAATGCTCCATGCCTTTGTCAGCAAAATGCTACATGACCTTTCCATTACAATGCTCTATGCGCTTGTCATCACAATACTCCATTTCCATTGTCATCACAATCCTCCATGAACCTTGGGATCACATTGCTTCATGCCCTTGTCATCACAATGCTCCCTGCCCCTTGAAATCAAAATGATCCATGACCTCTCTCATCACAATACTCCAAACCCTTGTGATCACAAAGTTCCATAACACTTGTCATCACAATGCTCCATGATGCCTGTAATCACTATACTCCATGCTCTTTTCATCACACTGCTCCATGACCTTTGTCATCACAATTCTCAATACACTTGTCATCACAAGGCTCCCTGACACTTGTCATCACAATGCTCCTTGAACCCTGTCACGAAAAGGCTCCATGCCTTTTTCATCACAATGTCCCATGCCGTTTTCATCAAAATGATCCATGCCATTGTCATCAAAATACTCCACAAGCTTGTCATCAGAATGCTCCATGACACTTGTCATTACAATTCTCTACGCACTTGTCAGCACAATGCTCCCTGACCCTTGTCATCACAATGCTCCATTACTTTTGTCATCAGAATCCTCCATGACACTTGGCATCACTATGCTCCATGCCATTGTCATCACAATGGGCCATTACATATGTCATCACAATGCTCCCTGACACCTGTCTTCACAATACTGCATGGCCTGGTCATCACAATGCTCCATGCCGTTGCCATCACAATGCGCCATTCTAACTGTCATCACAATAATCCATGAAATTTATTAGACCAATGTTCCATGCCCTTGTCCTCACAATGCTCCATGCCCTTGTTATCACAATGCTCTATGACCCCTGTCATCACAATGATCCGTGACTCCAATCATCACAATGCTTCATGACCTTTGTCATCACAGTGGTCCATGCCCTGGTCATCAACAGTCTCTGTGACCTTTTTAACCACAATGCTGCATGAACTTTTCATCACAATGCTCTTTGACCCTTGTCATCACAATGCTCCATGCGCTTGGCAGCACAAAGCTCCATGACACATGTCATCACAATGCACCATGTGCTTGGCATCACAGTGCTCCACAATCTTGTCATCACAATGCTCCATAAAATTTCTCATCACAATGCTCCATGCACTTCTCATCAAAATGCTCTCTCACCACTGATATCACAATGCTTCATCACTATTTGTCACAATACTCCGTCACTCCTGTCATCACAATGCTACATGCACTTATCATCACAATGTTCGATGACCCCTGACATCACAATGTTCCATAACACCTGTCATCAAAATGTTCCATGACACTTTTCATAAAATTGCTCAAAGACCCTGTCATCAGAATGTTCCCTGCCTTTCTCATCACAATGCACAACGCCCTTGCCATCAAAATGCTCCATGACCTTTGTCATCACAAAGATCCATGACCCTTGGCATCACAATGCTCCATGCCCTTGTCATCACAATGCTCCATGACTTGTCATCACAATCCTCCATGACCCATGACACATGTATCACAGTGTTCCATGCCCTAGTCATCACAATGCTCCAAGACCCGTGTAATCACAATGCTCCATGCCCCTTTTCATCAGAATGCTTCATGAGACTTGTCATGACAAGTCTCCATGGTCTTCTCATCACAATGCTCCTGGACCTTGTCATCACCATGTTCCATTCCCTTCTCATCACAATGCTCCATGACCCCTGTCATCACAATAATCCATGAATATTTTCAGCCCAATGCTCCAAGACATATTCATCACAATGCTCCATGGCCAATATCATCACAATGCTCCATGACCACTGTCATCACAACACTCCATGACACCCGACAACACAATGATCCGCGAATCTTGTCATCACAATGCTCCATTGCATAGTCATCACAATGCTCCATGACACCTGTCATCACAACACTCCATGAACATTATCAGCCCAGTGCTCCATGACCCTTGTCATCAAAATGATCCATGCCCTTGTCATCCCAATGCTCCATGATCCCTGTATTCACAATGCTCCGTGACGCTTGTCATCACAGTGCTCCATGACACATGTCTTCACAATGCTCCATGCCTTTGTCAGCAAAATGCTACATGACCTTTCCATTACAATGCTCTATACGCTTGTCATCACAATACACCATTTCCATTGTCATCACAATCCTCCATGAAACTTGGGATCACATTGCTTCATGCCCTTGTCCTCACAATGCTCCATGCTCCTTGAAATCAAAATAATCCATGACCTCTGTCATCACAATGCTCCAAACACTTGTGATCACAATGTTCCATAACACTTGTCATCACAACGCTCCATGATGCCTGTCATCACAATACACCATGCTCTTTTTATCACAATGCTCCATGACCTTTGTCATCACAATTCTCAATACACTTGTTATCACAAGGCTCCCTGACACTTGCCATCAGTATGCTCCTTGAACCCTGTCAGGAAAAGGCTCCATGCCTTTTTCATCACAATGCCCCATGCCGTTTTCATCACAATGCTCCATGCCATTGTCATCAAAATACTCCACAAGCTTGTCATCAGAATGCTCCATGACCCTTGTCATCACATTTCTCCATGCACTTATCAGCACAATGCTCCCTGACCCTTGTCATCACAATGCTGCAAACCATTGTCATCACAATGCTCCATTACCTTTGCCATCAGAATCCTCCATGACACTTGGCATCCCAATGCTCCATGCCATTTTCATCACAATGGGCCATTACATATGTCATCACAATGCTCCCTGACACCTGTCTTCACAATACTGCATGACCTGGCCATCACAATGCTCCATGCCCTTGTCATCACAATGTGCCATTCCAACTGTCATCGCAATAATCCATGAAACTTATTAGACCAATGCTCCTTGCCCTGGTCATCACAATGCTCCATGCCCTTGTTATCACAATGCTCCATGACCCCTGCCATCACAATGCTCTCTGACTCCAGTCATCACAATGCTTCATGACCTTTGTCACCACAATGGGCCATGACCTCGTCATCATCACTCTCTGTGAGCTTTTTAACCAAAATGATCCATGAACTTTTCATCACAATGCTCTTTGACCCTTGTCATCACAATGCTCTATGCCTTTCTCAGCACAATGCTCCATGACCCTTGTCATCACAATGCTCCATGCGCTTGTCAGCACAATGCTCCATGACACATGTCATCACAATGCTCCATGACCCCTGTCATCACAATGCTCCGTGACTCCAGTCATCACAATGCTTCATAACGTTTGTCATCACAATGATCCATGTCCGTGTCATCACAAGGTTCTGTGACCTTTGTAACCACAATGCTCCATGAACTTTTCATCACAATTCACAGTGACCCTTGTCATCACAATGCTCCATGTCTTTGTCAGAACAATGCTCCATGACCATTGTCTTCACAATGTGCCACGCGCATTTCATCACAATGGTCCACAACCTTGTCATTGCAATGCTCCATAAAGCTTGTAATCACAATGGTCCATGCACTTCTCATCAAAATGCTCTCTCACCAGAGATATCACAGTGTTCCATGACTAGCCATCACAATACACCCTCACCCCTATAATCACAATGTTACATGACCCTGTCATCACACTGCTACATCCCCTTATCATCACAATGTTCCATGACCCCTGACATCACAATGTTCCATAACCCCTGTCATCAAAATGCTCCATGATCCTTTTCATCCCAAAGCTCCAAGACCCCTGACATCACAATATTCTATAACACCTGCCATCAAAATATTCCATTACACTTTTCATCAAATTGCTGCATGGCCCGGTCATCAAAATGCTCCCTGCACTTCTCATCACAATGCACCATGCCCTTGTCATCAAAATGCTCCATGACTTGTCATCACAAAACTCCATGACCCTTGGCATCACAATGCTCCATGTCATTGTCATCACAATGCTCCATGAACCCTCTCATAACATTGCTCAATGCCCTTGTCATCACAAAGCTCCTTGACACTTGTCATCACAATGCTCGATGCTCTTCTCATTGCAATGCTCCATGCCCTTGTCATTACAATCCTGCATGACCCATGTATCATAGTGTTCAGTACCCTTGTCATCACAATGCTCCATGCCAACTCTCATCACAATAATCCATGAAATATTTCAGACCAATGTTCCATGCCCTTCTCATCACAAAGCTCCATTACCTCTGTCATAACAATGCACCATGACCCCTGCCATCACAATGTTCCACGGACTAGTCATCACAAGGTTCCATGACACTTGTCATCACAATGCTGAAGGCCCCTGTAATCACAATGCTCCTTGCCCTTGTCATCACAAAGCTCCATGACGCATGTCATCAGAAAGTTCCATGGCCTTCTCATCACAATGCTCCATGCCCTTGTCATCACAATGCTCCAAGACCTTTGTAATTACAATGATCCATGCCACTTTTCATCTCAATGCTCCATGAACCCTGCCATCACAATGCACCATGCCCATCATCGTAATGCTTCAGGCTATTGTCATCAAAATGAAATCAATATTCTCCATGACCTCTGTCATCATAATGCTCCAAACACTTGTGATCACAATGTTCCATAACACTTATCATCACAAAACCCCATGACGCTCATCATCACATTTATCCATGGTCTTCTCTTCACAATGCTCCATGATCTTTGTCATCACAATGCTCAATACACTTGTCATCACAAGGCTCCCCGACACTTGTCATCAGTATGCTCCTGGAACCCTGTCATGACAAGGCTCCATGCCTTTGTCATCACAATAATCCATGCCCTTTTCATCACAATGCTCCAAGATCCCTGTAATCACAATGATCCATGCCCTTGTCATCAAAAAGCTCCATGACGCATGTCATCAGCATGCTTCATGGCCTTCTCATCATAATGCTCCATGCCCTTGTCATCACAATGCTCCAAGACCACTGTAATCACAATGCTCCATCCCCCTTTTCATCAGAATGCTCCATGAGACTTGTCATCACAAGTCCCCATGGTCTTCTCCTCACAATGCTCCAGGACCTTGTCATCACCATGCTCCATTCCCTTGTCATCACAATGCTCCATGACGCCTGTCATCACAGTAGTCCATTAACATTTTCAGCCCAATGCTCCACGACCTACTCATCACAATGCTCCATGGCCAATATCTTCACAATGCTCCATGACCACTGTTATCACAACAATCCATGACAACTGACAACAAAATGATCTGGGACACTTGTCATCACAATGCTCCATTCCCTAGTCATCACAATGCTCCATGACCCCTGTCATCACAACACTCCATGAACATTTTCCGCCCAGTGCTCCATGACACTTGTCATCACAATGATCCATGCCCTTGTCATCCCAATGCTCCATGACCAGTGTATTCACAATGTTCCGTGACGCTTGGCATCACTGTGCTCCATGACACATGTCATCACAATGCTCCATGCCTTTGTCAGCAAAATGCTACATGACCTTTCCATTACAATGCTCTATGCGCTTGTCATCAAAATACTCCATTTCCATTGTCATCACAATCCTCCATGAACCTTGGGATCACATTGCTTCATGCCCTTGTCATCACAATGCTCCCTGCTCCTTGAAATCAAAATGATCCATGACCTCTGTCATCACAATACTCCAAACCCTTGTGATCACAAAGTTCCATAACACTTGTCATCACAACGCTCATGATGCCTGTAATCACTATACTCCATGCTCTTTTCATCACAATGCTCCATGACCTTTGTCATCACAATTCTCAATACACTTGTCATCACAAGGCTCCCTGACACTTGTCATCAGAATGCTCCTTGAACCCTGTCACGAAAAGGCTCCATGCCTTTTTCATCACAATGCCCCATGCCGTTTTCATCAAAATGATCAATGCCATTGTCATCAAAATACTCCACAAGCTTGTCATCAGAATGCTCCATGACACTTGTCATTACAATTCTCCACGCACTTGTCAGCACAATGCTCCCTGACCCTTGTCATCACAATGCTCCATTACTTTTGTTATCAGAATCCTCCATGACACTTGGCATCACTATGCTCCATGCCATTGTCATCACAATGGGCCATTACATATGTCATCACAATGCTCCCTGACACCTGTCTTCACAATACTGCATGGCCTGGTCATCACAATGCTCCATGCCGTTGTCATCACAATGCGCCATTCTAACTGTCATCACAATAATCCATGAAACTTATTAGACCAATGTTCCGTGCCCTTGTCATCACAATGCTCCATGCCCTTGTTATCACAATGCTCCATGACCCCTGTCATCACAGTGCTCCGTGACTCCTATCATCACAATGCTTCATGACCTTTGTCATCACAGTGGTCCATGCCCTGGTCATCAACAGTCTCTGTGACCTTTTTAACCACAATGCTCCATGAACTTTTCATCACAATGCTCTTTGCCCCTTGTCATCACAATCCTCCATGCGCTTGGCAGCACAAAGCTCCATGACACATGTCATCACAATGCACCATGTGCTTGGCATCACAGTGCTCCACAATCTTGTCATCACAATGCTCCATTAAATTTGTCATCACAATGCTCCATGCACTTCTCATCAAAATGCTCTCTCACCACTGATATCACAGTGCTACATCACTATCTGTCACAATACTCCGTCACTCCAGTCATCACAATGCTACATGCACTTATCATCACAATGTTCGATGACCGCTGACATCACAATGTTCCATAACACCTGTCATCAATATGTTCCATGACACTTTTCATCAAATTGCTCAAAGACCCTGTCATCAGAATGTTCCCTGCCTTTCTCATCACAATGCACAACGCCCTTGCCATCAAAATGCTCCATGACCTTTGTCATCACAAAGATCCATGACCCTTGGCATCACAATGCTCCATGCCCTTGTCATCACAATGCTCCATGACTTGTCATCACAATCCTCCATGACCCATGACACATGTATCACAGTGTTCCATGCCCTAGTCATCACAATGCTCCAAGACCCCTGTAATCACAATGCTCCATGCCCCTTTTCATCAGAATGCTCCATGAGACTTGTCATGACAAGTCTCCATGGTCTTCTCTTCACAATGCTCCTGGACATTGTCATCACCATGCTCCATTCCCTTCTCATCACAATGCTCCATGACCCCTGTCATCACAATAATCCATGAATATTTTCAGCCCAATGCTCCAAGACATATTCATCACAATGCTCCATGGCCAATATCATCACAATGCTCCATGACCACTGTCATCACAACACTCCATGACACCCGACAACACAATGATCCGCGAATCTTGTCATCACAATGTTCCATTCCATAGTCATCACAATGCTCCATGACACCTGTCATCACAACACTCCTTGAACATTATCAGCCCAGTGCTCCATGAACCTTGTCATCACAATGATCCATGCCCTTGTCATCCCAATGCTCCATGACCCGTGTATTCACAATGCTCCGTGACGCTTGTCATCACAGTGCTCCATGACACATCTCATCACAATGCTCCATGCCTTTGTCAGCAAAATGCTACATGACCTTGTCATTACAATGCTCTATGTGCTTGTCATCACAATACTCCATTTCCATTGTCATCACAATCCTCCATGAAATTTGGGATCACATTGCTTCATGCCTTTGTCCTCACAATGCTCCATGCTCCTTGAAATCAAAATGATCCATGACCTCTGTCATCAAAATGCTCCAAACCCTTGTGATCACAATGTTCCATAACACTTGTCATCACAATGCTCCATGACCTTTGTCATCACATTCTCAATACACTTGTCATCACAAGGCTCCCTGACACTTGTCATCAGTATGCTCCTTGAACACTGTCAGGATAAGGCCCCATGCATTTTTCATCACAATGCCCCATGCCGTTTTCATCACAATGCTCCATGCCATTGTCATCAAAATACTCCACAAGCTTGTCATCAGAATGCTCCATGACCCTTGTCATCACATTTCTCCATGCACTTATCAGCACAATGCTCCCTGACTCTTGTCATCACAATGCTGCAAGCCATTGTCATCACAATGCTCCATTACATTTGCCATCAGAATCCTCCATGACACTTGGCATCCCAATGATCCATGCCATTGTCATCACAATGGGCCATTACATATGTCATCACAATGCTCCCTGACACCTGTCTTCACAATACTGCATGACCTGGCCATCACAATGCTCCATGCCCTTGTCATCACAATGTGCCATTCCAACTGTCATCGCAATAATCCATGAAACTTATTAGACCAATGCTCCTTGCCCTGGTCATCACAATGCTCCATGCCCTTGTTATCACAATGCTCCATGACCCCTGCCATCACAATGCTCTCTGACTCCAGTCATCACAATGCTTCATGACCTTTGTCACCACAATGGGCCATGCCCTCGTCATCATCACTCTCTGTGAGCTTTTTAACCAAAATGATCCATGAACTTTTCATCACAATGCTCTTTGACCCTTGTCATCACAATGCTCTATGCCTTTCTCAGCACAATGCTCCATGACCCTTGTCATCACAATGCTCCATGCGCTTGTCAGCACAATGCTCCATGACACATGGCATCACAATGCTCCATGACCCCTGTCATCACAATGCTCCGTGACTCCAGTCATCACAATGCTTCATAACGTTTGTCATCACAATGATCCATGCACGTGTCATCACAAGGTTCTGTGACCTTTGTAACCACAATGCTCCATGAACTTTTCATCACAATTCACAGTGACCCTTGTCATCACAATGCTCCATGTCTTTGTCAGAACAATGCTCCATGACCATTGTCTTCACAATGTGCCACGCGCATTTCATCACAACGGTCCACAATCTTGTCATTGCAATGCTCCATAAACCTTGTAATCACAATGGTCCATGCACTTCTCATCAAAATGCTCTCTCACCAGAGATATCACAGTGTTCCATGACTAGCCATCACAATACACCCTCACCCCTGTAATCACAATGTTCCATGACCCTGTCATCACACTGCTACATCCCCTTATCATCACAATGTTCCATGACCCCTGACATCACAATGTTCCATAACCCCTGTCATCAAAATGCTCCATGATCCTTTTCATCCCAAAGCTCCAAGACCCCTGACATCACAATGTTCTATAACTCCTGCCATCAAAATGTTCCATTACACTTTTCATCAAATTGCTGCATGGCCCGGTCATCAAAATGCTCCCTGCACTTCTCATCACAATGCACCATGCCCTTGTCATCAAAATGCTCCATGACTTGTCATCACAACACTCCATGAAACTTGGCATCACAATGCTCCATGTCATTGTCATCACAATGCTCCATGAACCCTCTCATAACATTGCTCAATGCCCTTGTCATCACAAAGCTCCATGACACTTGTCATCACAATGCTCGATGCCCTTCTGATCGCAATGCTCCATGCCCTTTTCATTACAATCCTGCATGACCCATGTATCATAGTGTTCCGTACCCTTGTCATCACAATTCTCCATGCCAACTCTCATCACAATAATCCATGAAACATTTCAGACCAATGTTCCATGCCCTTCTCATCACAATGCTCCATTACCTCTGTCATAACAATGCACCATGACCCCTGCCATCACAATGTTCCACGGACTAGTCATCACAAGGTTCCATGACACTTGTCATCACAATGCTGAAGGCCCTTGTAATCACAACGCTCCTTGCCCTTGTCATCACAAAGCTCCATGACGCTTGTCATCAGAAAGTTCCATGGCCTTCTCATCACAATGCTCCATGCCCTTGTCATCACAATGCTCCAAGACCTTTGTAAACACAATGCTCCATGCCCCTTTTCATCTCAATGCTCCATGAACCCTGCCATCACAATGCACCATGCCCACCATCATAATGATTCAGGCTATTGTCATCACAATGAAATCAATATTCTCCATGACCTCTGTCATCATAATGCTCCAAACACTTGTGATCACAATGTTCCATAACACTTATCATCACAACACCCCATGACGCTCATCATCACAATTATCCATGGTCTTCTCTTCACAATGCTCCATGATCTTTGTCATCACAATGCTCAATACACTTGTCATCACAAGGCTCCAGGACACTTGTCGTCAGTATGCTCCATTAACCCTGTCATGACAAGGCTCCATGCCTTTATCATCACAATAATCCATGCCCTTTTCATCACAATGCTCCAAGATCCCTGTAATCACAATGATCCATGCCCTTGTCATCAAAAAGCTCCATGACGCATGTCATCAGAATGCTTCATGGCCTTCTCATCATAATGCTCCATGCCCTTGTCATCACAATGCTCCAAGACCCCTGTAATCACAATGCTCCATCCCCCTTTTCATCAGAATGCTCCATGAGACTTGTCATCAAAAGTCTCCATGGTCTTCTCCTCACAATGCTCCTGGACCTTGTCATCACCATGCTCCATTCCATTGTCATCACAATGCTCCATGACCCCTGTCATCACAGTACTCCATTAATATTTTCAGCCCAATGCTCCACGACCTACTCATCACAATGCTCCATGGCCAATATCTTCACAATGCTCCATGACCACTGTTATCACAACACTCCATGACAACTGACAACAAAATGATCTGGGACTCTTGTCATCACAATGCTCCATTCCCTAGTCATCACAATGCTCCATGACCCCTGTCATCACAACTCTCCATGAACATTTTCAGCCCAGTGCTTCATGACCCTTGTCATCACAATGATCCTTGCCCTTGTCATCCCAATGCTCCATGACCAGTGTATTCACAATGCTCCGTGACGCTTGGCATCACAGTGCTCCATGACACATGTCATCACAATGCTCCATGCCTTTGTCAGCAAAATGCTACATGACCTTTCCATTACAATGCTCTATGCGCTTGTCATCAAAATACTCCATTTCCTTTGTCAACACAATTCTCCATGAACATTGGGATCACATTGCTTCATGCCCTTGTCCTCACAATGCTCCCTGCTCCTTGAAATCAAAATGATCCATTACCTCTGTCATCTCAATGCACCAAACCCTTGTGATCACATTGTTCCATAACACTTTTCATCACAACGATCCATGATGCCTGTCATCACGATACTCCATGCCCTTTTCATCACAATGCTCCATGACCTTTGTCATCACAATTCTCAATACACTTTTCATCACAATGCTCCCTGACACTTGTCATCAGAATGCTCCTTGAAACCTGTCACGAAAGGCTCCATGCCTTTTTCATCACAATGTCCCATGCCGTTTTCATCACAATGCTCCATGCCATTGTCATCAAAATACTCTACAGGCTTGTGTGCAGTATGCTCCATGAACCTTGTCCTCATAATTCTCCATACACTTGTCAGCACAATGCTCCCTGACCCTTGTCTTCACAATGCTCCTAGGCATTGTCATCACAATGCTCCATTACCTTTGTCATCAGAATCCTCCATGACACTTGGCATCACAATGCTCCATGCCATTGTCATCACAAAGGGCCATTACATATGTCATCACATTGCTCCCTGTCACGTCTCTTCACAATACTGCATGACCTGGTCATCACAATGCTCCATGCCCATGTCATCACAATGCACCATTCGAACTGTCATCACAATAATCCATGAAACGTATTAGACCAATGATCCATGCCCGTGTCATCACAATGCTCCATGCCCTTGTTATCACAATGCTCCATGAACCCTGTCATCACAATGCTCCGTGACTCCAGTCATCACAATGCTCCATGACCTTTGTCATCACAATTGTCCATGCCCTCATCATGAACAGTCTCTGTGACCTTTTTAACCACAATGCTCCATGAACATTTCATCACAATGCTCTTTAACACTTGTCATCAAAAAGCTCTATGCCTTTCTCAGCACAATGCTCCATGCCCTTGTCATCACAATGCTCCATGACCCCTGTCATCACAATGCTCCTTGACTCCAGTCATCACAATTCTTCATAACATTTGTCATCACAATGGTCGATGCCCGCGTCATCACAAGGCTCTTTTATCTTTGTAACCACAATGCTCCATGAATATTTCATCACAATGCTCCGTGACCCTTGTCATCAAAATGCTCCATGCCTTTGTCAGAAAAATGCTCCATGACACTTGTCATCACAATGTGCCACACGCTTTTCATCCCAAAGGTCCACAAATTTGTCATCGCAATGCTCCCTAAACCTTGTAATCACAATGACCCATTACCCCTGTCATAACAATGCTCCATGACCCCTGCCATCACAATGTTCCACGGCCTTGTTATCACAAGTCTCCATGACCCTTGTCATCACAATTCTCCAAGACCACATAATCACAATGCTCTATGGCCTTGTCATCACAAAGCTCCATCACACATATCATCAGAATGTTCCATGGCCTTCTCATCAAAATGCTCCATGCGCTTGTCATCACAATGCTACCACACCCCTGTAATCACAATGCTCCAGGCCCCTTTTCATCTCAATGCTCCATGAACCCTGTCGTCGCAATGCATCATGCCAGTCATCATAATGCTTCTGGCTATTGTCAGCACAATGAAATCAAAATTCTCTATGACCTCTGTCATCACAATGCTCCATGACCCCTGTCATCACAATACTCCATGAACATTTTCAGCCCAATGCTCCATGACACTTGTCATCACATTGATCCATGCCCTTTTCATCCCAATGCTCCATGACCCCTGTATTCACAATGATCCTTGACACTTGTCTTCACAGTGCTCCATGACACCTGTTATCACAATGCTCCATGCCTTTGTCAGCAAAATGCTACATTACCCTGTCATTACAATGCTCTATGCGCTTGTCATCACAATACTCCTTTACCATTGTCATCACAATCCTCCATGAACCTTGGGATCAGATTGCTTCATGCCCTTGTCATCACAATGCTCCATGGTCCTTGAAATCAAAATGATCCATGACCTCTGTCATCGCAATGCTCCAAAAACTTGTGATCACAATGTTCCTTAACACTTGTCATCACAACACTCCATAATGCCTGTCATCACAATACTCCATGCCCTTTTCATCACAATGCACCATGACCTTTGTCATCACAATTCTCAATACACTTGTCATCACAATGCTCCATGACACTTGTCGTCAGAATGCCCCTTGAACCATGTCACGAAAGGTTCTGTGACATTTTCAACACAATGCCCCATGCCGTTTTCATCACAATGTTCCAAGTCATTGTCATCAAAATACTCCAAAGCTTGTCATCAGAATGCTACATGGCTCTTTTCATCATAATTCTCTATGCACTTGTCAGCAAAATGCTCCCTGACCCTTGTCATCACAATGTTCTAAGCCACTGTTATCACAATGCTCCATTACATTTGTCATCAGAATCCTCCATGACACTTGGCATCACAATGCTCCATACTATTGTCATCACTATGGGCCATTACATATGTCATCACAATGTGCCCTGACACCTCTCTTTACAATACTGCATGACCTGGTCATCAAAATGCTCTATGCCCTTTTCATCACAAATCGCCATTCAAAATCTCATCGCAATAATTCATGAAACTTATGAGACCAATGCTCCATGCCCTTGTCATCACAATGCTCCATGCCCTTGTTATCACAGTGCTCCATGACCCGTGTCATCACAATGTTCCGTGATTCCAGTCATCACAATGCTTCATGAGCTTTGTCATCACAATGGTCCATGCCCTCATCATCAACAGTCTCTGTGAACTTCTTAAGCACAATGCTCCATGAACTTTTCATCACAATGCTCTTTGACGCTTTACATCGCAATACTCCATGAACGTTTTCACCCCAAAGCTCCATGACTTTCTCATCACCATGCTCCATGACCAATATCATCCCAATGGTCCATGACCACTGTCGTCACAACACTCCATGACACCTGACAACACAATGATCTGGGACTTTTGTCATCACAATGCTCCATTCCCTAGCCATCACAATGCTCCATGAACCCTGTCATCAACATACTCCATGAATATTTTCAGCCCGATGCTCCATGACCCTTGTCATCACAATGATCCATGAAATTGGGATCACATTGCTTCATGCCCTTGTCGTCACAATGCTCCATGCTACTTGAAATCAAAATGATCAATGACCTCTGTCATCACAATGCTCCAAACACTTGTGATCACAATGTTCCATAACACTTGTCATCACAATGCTCCATGATGCCTCTCATCACAATACTCCATGCCCTTTTCATCACAATGCTCCATGACTTTGTCATCACAATTCTCAATACACTTGTCATCACAATGCTCCCTGACACTTGTCATCAGTATGCTCCTTGAACACTGTCAGGATAAGGCCCCATGCATTTTTCATCACAAGGCCCCATGACATTTTCATCACAATGCTCCATGCCATTGTCATCAAAATACTCCACAAGCTTGTCATCAGAATGCTCCATGACCGTTGTCATCACAATTCTCCATGCAATTGTCAGCACGATGCTCCCTGACCCTTGCCATCACAATGCTCCAAGCCATTGTCATCACAAAACTCCATTACCTTTGTCATCAGAATCCTCCAGGACACTTGGCATCACAATGTTCCATGCCATTGTCATCAGAATGGGCCATTACATATGTCATCTCAATGCTCCCTGACATCTGTCTTCACCATATTCCATGACCTTCTCATCACAATGCTCCATGCCCTTGTCATCACAATGTTCCTAGACCTATGTAATCACTATGGACCATGCCCCTTTTCATCAGTATGCTCCGTGAGATTTGTCATCACAAGGCTCCATGGTTTTCTCATCAAAATGCTCCAGGACCTTTTTATCACAATGCTTCATGACCTTGTTATGAAAATTCTCAATGGCCATTGTCATCATAATGCTCCAAGCCCTAGTCATCACAATGCTCCATTATATTTTCCATCACAATCCACCATTACATTTCGCATCACAATGCTCCATTACAGTGTCATCGCAATGGGCCATGACATATGTCATTACAATGCTCCCTAACATCTGTCTTCACCATATTCCATGACATTCTCATCACAATGCTCCATGCCCTTGTCATCACAATGCACCATGTCCACAGTCATCACAATAATCTAAGCAACATATCAGACAAATGTTTCATGCCCGTGTCATCACAATGCTCCATGCTCTTGTCATCACAATGCTCCATGACCCCTCTATTCACAAAGCTCCGTGACGCTTGTCATCCCAGTGCTTCATCACACCAGTCATCACAATGCTCCATGCCTTTGTCAGCAAAATGCTACATGACCTTTTCATTACAATGCTCTATGTGCTTGTCATCACAGTACTCCATTAACATTTTCATCACAATCCTCCATGAACCTTGGAATCACATTGCTTCATGCCCTTGTCATCACAATGCTCCATGATCCTTGAAATCAAAATGATCCATGACCTCTGGCATCAGAATTCTTCAAACCCTTGTGATCACAATGTTCCATATCACTTGTCATCACAACGCTCCATGATGTCTGTCATCACAATATTCCATGCCCTTTTCATCACAATGCTCCGTGACCCTTGTCATCACAATGCTCCATGCCTTTGTCAGAACAATGCTCCATGACCCTTGTCATCACAATGTGCCGTGCGCTTTTCATCACAATGATCCACAACCTTGTCATCGCTATGCTCCATAAATCTTGTAATCAGAATGCTCCATGCACTTCTCATCCAAATGCTCTCTCACATGAGATATCACAATGTTCCATCACTAGTCATCACAATCCTCCCTCACCCCTGATATCACAATGTTCCATGACCCCTGTCATCACAATGCTACATCCCCTTATCAGCACAATGTTCCTTGACACCTGACATCACAATGTTCCATAACCCCTGTCATCAAAATGCTCCATGACCCTTTTCATCCCAAAGCTCCATGATCCCTGGCATCACAATGTTCTATAACACCTGTCATCAAAATATTCCATTACACTTTTCATCAAATTGCTCCATGAACCTTTCATCAAAATGCTCCCTGCCCTTCTCATCACAATGCACCACACTCTTGTCATCAAAATGCTCCATGACCTTTGTCATCACAATGCTCCATGACCCTTGGCATCACATTGCTCCATGTCATTGTCATCACACTGCTCCATGAACCCTCTCATCACATTGTTCCATGCCTTTGTCATCACAAAGCTCCATGACACTTGTCATCACAATGATCAATGCCATTCTCATCCCAATGCTCCATGCCCTTGTCATTACAATCCTCCATGACCCATGTATCACAGTGTACCGTGCCCTTTTAATCACAATGCTCCATTCCCACTCTCATCACAATAACCCATGAAATATTTCAGACCAATGCTCAATGCCCTTCTCATCACAATGCTCCATTACCACTGTCATAACAATGCTCTATGACCCCTGCCATCACAATGTTCCACGGCCTTGTCATCAAAAGGCTCCATGACCCTTGTCATCACAATGCTCCAAGACCCCTGTAATCACAATGCTCCACGCCCTTGTCATCACAAATCTCCATGACGCATGCCATCAGAAAGTTCCATGGCCTTCTACTCACAATGCTCCATGCCCTTGTCATCACAATGCTCCAAGACCCCTGTAATCAAAATGCTCCATGCCCCTTTTCATCATTATGCTCCATGAGACTTGTCATCACAAGTCTCCATCGTCATCTCATCACAATACTCCAGGACATTGTCATCATGCTCCATTCCCTTGTCATCACAATGCTCCATGACACCTGTCATCACAATACTCCATGAACATTTTCAACCCAGTGCTCCATTACCTTCTCATCACAATGCTCCATGACCAGTATCATCACAATGCTCCATGACCACTGTCATCACAATGTGCCATTCCAACTGTCATCACAATAATCCATGAAACTTATTATACCAATGCTCCATGCCCTTGTCATCACAATGTTCCATGCCCTTGCTATCACAATGTTCCAAGACCCCTGTAATCAGAATGCTCCATGCCCCTTTTCATCAGTATGCTCCATGAGACCTGTCATCACAAGGCTCCATGGTTTTCTCATCACAATGCTCAAGGACCTTGTCATCACAAAGCTTCACGACATTGTCATGAAAATTCTCAATGGCCCTTGTCATCATAATGCTCCAAGCCCTAGTCATCACAATGCTCCATCATATTTGTCATCACAATCCTCCATTACATTTGGCATCACAATGCACCATGCCATTGTCATCGAAATGGACCATGACATATGTCATCAAAATGCTCCCTGACCCCTGTCTTCACAATACTCCATGACTTTGTCATCACAATGCTCCATGCCTTTGTCATTAAAATGCTCCATGACCATTGTCACCACAATGTGCCACGCGCTTTTCATCCCAACGGTCCAAAAATTTGTCACCACAATGCTCCATAAAAATTGTAATCACAATGCTGCATGCCCTTCTCATCACAATGCTCCATTACACCTTTCATAACAATGCTCCATGACCCCTGCCATCACAATGTTCCACGGCCTTGTCATCACAAGGCTCCATGACACTTGTCATCACAATGCTCCAAGACCCCTTTAATCACAATGCTCCATGCCGTTGTCATCACAAAGCTCCATGACACATGTCATCAGAATATTCCATGGCCGTCTCATCAAAATGCCACATGCCCTTGTCATCACAGTGCTCCAAAACCCCTGTAAACACAGTGCTCCATGCCCCTTTTCATCTCAATGCTCCATGAACCCTGTCATCACAACACTCCATGACACGTGACAACACAATGATCTGGGACTCTTGTCATCACAGTGCTCCAAGACCCCTGTAATCAAAATGCTCCATGACCCCTGTCATCACAATACTCCATGAACATTTTCAGCCCAATGATCCATGACCCTTGTCATCACAATGATCCATGCACTTGTCATCCCAATGATCCATGACCTCTGTATTCAAAATGCTCCGTGACAATTGTGTCACAGTTCTCCATGACACCTGTCATCACAATGCTCCATGCCATTCTCAGGAAAATTCTACATGCCCTTGTCATTACAATGATCTATGCGCTTGTCATCACAATGCTCCAAGACCCCTGTAATCACAATGCTACATGCCCCTTTTCATCTCAATGCTCCATGAACTCTGTCATCACAATGCACCATGCCCATCATCATAATGCTTCAGGCTATTGTCATCACGATGAAATCAAAATTCTCCATGACCTCTGTCATCATAATGCTCCAAAGGCTTGTGATCACAATGTTCCATAACACTTATAATCACGACACCCCATGATTATCATCATCACAATTATCTATGGCCTTCTCATCACCATGCTCCATGACTTTTGTCATCACAATTCTCAATACACTTGTCATCACAATGCTCCCTGACACTTGTCGTCAGAATGCTCCTTGAACCCTGCCACGAAAAGGCTGCATGCCTTTTTCATCACAATGCTCCATGCCATTGTCATCAAAATACTCCACAAGCTTGTCATCAGAATGCTCCATGACCCTTGTCATCACAATTCTCCATGCACTTGTCAACACAATGCTCCCTGACCCTTGTCATCACAGTGCTCCAAGCCATTGTCATAACAATGTTCCATTACCTTTGTCATCAGAATCTTTCATGAAACTTGGCATCACAATGCTCCATGCCATTTTCATCACAATGGGCCATTACATATGTCATCACAATGCTCCCTGACACTTCTCTTCACAATACTGCATGAGCTGGTCATTACAATGCTCCATGCCCTTGTCATCACAATGCGCCATTCCAAATGTCATCGCAATAATCCACGAAACATATTAGACCAATGCTCCATGCCCTTCTCATCACAGTGCTCCATGCCCTTGTTATCACAATGCTCCATGACCCCTGTCATCACCATGCTCCGTGACTCCAGTCATCACAATGCTTCATGACCTTTGTCATCACAATGGTCCATTACCTCATCATCAACAGTCTCTGTGACCTTTTTAACCACAATGCTCCATGAACTTTTCATCACAATGCTCTTTGACCCTTGTCATCACAATGATCTACGCCTTTCTCAGCACAATGCTCTATGCCCTTGTCATTACAATCCTCCATGACCCTGTCATCACAATGCTCCGTGACTCCAGTCATCACAATGCTTCATAACATTTGTCATCACAATGGTCCATGTCCGTGTCATCACAAGGCTTTGTGACATTTTTAACCACAATGCTTCATGAACAATTCATCACAATTCTCCGTGACCATTGTCATCACAGTGCTCCATGTCTTTGTCAGAAAAATGCTCCATGACCCTTGTCATCACAATGTACCACGCGCTTTTTATCCCAACAGTCCACAGATTTGTCATCGCAATGCTCCATAAAACTTGTAATCACAATGCTCCATGCCGTTCTCATCACAATGCTCCATTACCCCTGTCATAACAATGCTCCTTGACCCATGCCATCACAATGTTCCACGGCCTTGTCATCACAATGCTCCATCACCCTTGTCATCACAATGCTCCAAGACCCCTGTAATCACAATGCTCCATGCCCTTGTCATCACAAATCTCCATGATGCATGCCATCAGTAAGTTCCATGGCCTTCTACTCACAATGCTCCATGCCCTTGTCATCACAATGCTCCAAGAACCCTGTAATCACAATGCTCCACGCCCCTTTTCATCAGAATGCTCCATGAGACTTGTCATCACAAGTCTCCATCGTCATCTCATCACAATACTCCAGGACATTGTCATCACCATGCTCCATTCCCCTGTCATCACAATGCTCCATGATACCTGTCATCACAATACTCCATGAATATTTTCAACCCAGTGCTCCATTACCTTCTCATCACAATGCTCCATGACCAGTATCATCACAATGCTCCATGACCACTGTCATCACAATGCGCCATTCCAACTGTCATCACAATAATCCATGAAACTTATTATACCAATGCTCCATGCCCTTGTCATCACAATGCTCCATGCCCTTGCTATCACAATGTTCCAAGACCGCTGTAATCAGTATGCTCCATGCCCCTTTTCATCAGTATGCTCCATGAGACCTGTCATCACAAGGATCCATGGTTTTCTCATCACAATGCTCAAGGACCTTGTCATCACAATGCTTCACGACATTGTCATGAAAATTCTCAATGGCCCTTGTCATCATAATGCTCCAAGCCCTAGTCATCACAATGCTCCATCATATTTGTCATCACAATTCTCCATTACATTTGGCATCACAATGCACCATGCCATTGTCATCGAAATGGACCATGACATATGTCATCAAAATGCTCCCTGACACCTGTCTTCACAATACTCCATGACTTTGTCATCACAATGCTCCATGCCCTTGTCATCACAATGCTCCATGAACCCTGTCAACACAATGCTCCGTGACTCCAGTCATCACAATGCTTCATAACGTTTGTCATCACAACGGTCCATGCCCGTGTCATCACAAGTCTCTCTGACCTTTGTAACCACAATGCTCCATGAACATTTCAACACAGTGCTCCGTGACACTTGTCATCACAATGCTCCATGCCTTTGTCAGAAAAATGCTCCATGACCCTTGTCATCAAAATGTGCCACGGGCTTTCCATCACAATGATACACAATCTTGCCATCGCTACGCTCCATAAACCTTGTAATCACAATGCTCCATGCTCTTCTCATCCAAATGCTCTCTCACCTGAGATATAACCATGTTCCCTCACTAGTCATCACAATCCTCCCTCACCCCTGTAATCAAAATGTTCCATGACCCCTGTCATCACCGTGTTCCATTCCCTTGTCATCACAATGTTCCATGACCACTGTCATCACAATACTTCATGAACATTTTCAGCCAAATACTCCATGACCTTCTCATCACAATGCTCCATGACAAATATCATCACAATGCTCCATGACCACTGTCATCACAACACTCCATGACACCCGACAACACAATTATCCGGGACTCTTTTCATTACAATGCTCCATTCCCTAGTCATCACAATGCTCCATGACCCCTGTCATCACAATACTCCATGAACATTTTCAGCCCAATACTCCATGACCCTTGTCATCACAATGATCCATGCCCTTGTCATCCCAATTCTCCATGACGCCTGTATTCAGAATGCTCCGTGACGCTTGTCATCACAGTGCTCCCTGACACCTGGCATCACAATGCTTCATGCCTTTGTCAGCAGAACGCTACTTGACCTTGTCATTACAATGCTCTATGCGCTTGTCATCAAAATACTCCATTACCATTATCATCACAATCCTCCATGAACCTTGGGATCACATTGCTTCATGCCCTTGTCATCACAATGTTCCATGCTCCTTGAAATCAAAATGATCCATGACCTCTGTCATCACAATGCTCCAAACCCTTGTGATCACAATGTTCCATAGCACTTGTCATCACAACGCTCCATGATGCCTGTCATCACAATACTCCATGCCCTTTTCATCACAATGCTCCATCACCTTTGTCATCACAATTCTCAATATATTGTCATCACAATGCTCCCTGACATTTGTCGTCATAATGCTCCTTGAACCCTCTAATGAAAAGTCTCCATGCCTTTTTCATCACAATGCTCCATGCGGTTTTCATCACAGTGCTCCATGCCATTGTCATCAAAATACTCCACAAGCTTGTCAGCAGAATGCTCCATGACCCTTGTCATCACAATTCTCCATGCACTTGTCAGCACAATGTTCCCTGAACCTTGTCATCACAATGCTCCAAGCCATTGTCAACACAATGCTCCATTACCTTTGTCTTCAGAATCCTCCATGACACTTGGCATCACAATGCTCCATGCCATTGTCATCACAATGGGCCATTATATATGTCAGCACAATGCTCCCTGACAACTGTCTTCACAATACTGCATCACAAGGTCTTCACAATGCTCCATGCCCTTGTCATCACAATGCTCCATTCCCTTGTTATCACAATGCTCCATGACCCCTGTCATCACAATGCTCCGTGACTCCAGTCATCACAATGCTTCATGACCTTTGTCATCACAATGGACCATGCCCTCATCATCAAGAGTCTCTGTGACCTTTTTAACCACAATGCTCCATGAACTTTTATTCACAATGCTCTTTATCCCCTGTCATCACAATGCTCTATGCCTTTCTCAGCACAATGCTCCATGACGTATGTCATCAGAATGCTCCATGGCCTTCTCCTCACAGTGCTCCTTGCCCTTGTCATCACAATGCTCCAAGACCCCTGTAATCACAATGCTCCATGCCCCTGTTCATCAGAATGCTCCATGAGACTTGTCATCACAAGTCTTCATGGTCATCTCATCACAATGCTCCAGGACCTTGTCATCACAATGCTCTGTGACTCCAGTCATCACAGTGCTTCATAATATTTGTCATCACAATGGTCCATGCCCAAGTCATCACAAGGCTCTGTTACCTTTGTATCCACAATGCTCCATGAATATTTCATCACAATGTTCCGTGACCCTTGTCATCACAATGCTCCATGCCTTTGTCATTAAAATGCTCCATGACAATTGTCATCACAATGTGCCACGCGCTTTTCATCCCAACGGTCCAAAAATTTGTCATCACAATGCTCCATAAAAATTGTAATCACAATGCTGCATGCCCTTCTCATCACAATGCTCCATTACACCTGTCATAACAATGCTCCATGACCCCTGCCATCACAATGTTCCACGGCCTTGTCATCACAAGGCTCCATGACACTTGTCATCACAATGCTCCAAGACCCCTTTAATCACAATGCTCCATGCTGTTGTCATCACAAAGCTCCATGACACATGTCATCAGAATGTTCCATGGCCGTCTCATCAAAATGCCGCATGCCCTTGTCATCACAGTGCTCCAAAACCCCTGTAAACACAGTGCTCCATGCCCCTTTTCATCTCAATGCTCCATGAACCCTGTCATCACAACACTCCATGACACGTGACAACACAATGATCCGGGACTCTTGTCATCACAGTGCTCCAAGACCCCTGCAATCAAAATGCTCCATGACCCCTGTCATCACAATACTCCATGAACATTTTCAGCCCAATGTTCCATGACCCTTGTCATCACAATGATCCATGCACTTGTCATCCCAATGATCCATGACCTCTGTATTCAAAATGCTCCGTGACAATTGTGTCACAGTTCTCCATGACACCTGTCATCACAATGCTCCATGCCATTCTCAGGAAAATTCTACATGCCCTTGTCATTACAATGCTCTATGTGCTTCTCATCACAATGCTCCAAGACTCCTGTAATCACAATGCTTCATGCCCCTTTTCATCTCAATGCTCCATGAACTCTGTCATCACAATGCACCATGCCCATCATCATAATGCTTCAGGCTATTGTCATCACGATGAAATCAAAATTCTCCATGACCTCTGTCATCATAATGCTCCAAAGTCTTGTGATCACAATGTTCCATAACACTTATAATCACAACACCCCATGACGATCATCATCACAATTATCCATGGCCTTCTCATCACCATGCTCCATGACTTTTGTCATCACAATTCTCAATACACTTGTCATCACAATGCTCCCTGACACTTGTCGTCAGAATGCTCCTTGAACCCTGCCACGAAAAGGCTGCATGCCTTTTTCATCAAAATGCCCCATGCCGTTTTCATCACAATGCTCCATGCCATTGTCATCAAAATACTCCACAAGCTTGTCATCAGAATGCTCCATGACCCTTGTCATCACAATTCTCCATGCACTTGTCAGCATAGTGCTCTCTGACCCTTCTCATCACAATGCTCCAAGCCATTGTCATAACAATGCTCCATTACCTTTGTCATCAGAATCTTTCATGAAACTTGGCATCACAATGCTCTATGCCATTTTCATCACAATGGGCCATTACATATGTCATCACAATGCTCCCTGACACTTCTCTTCACAATACTGCATGAGCTGGTCATTACAATGCTCCATGCCCTTGTCATCACAATGCGCCATTCCAAATGTCATCGCAATAATCCACGAAACATATTAGACCAATGCTCCATGCCCTTGTCATCACAATGCTCCATGCCCTTGTTATCACAATGCTCCATGACCCCTGTCATCACCATGCTCCGTGATTCCAGTCATCACAATGCTTCATGACCTTTGTCATCACAATGGTCCATTACCTCATCATCAACAGTCTCTGTGACCTTTTTAACCACAATGCTCCATGAAGTTTTCATCACAATGCTCTTTGACCCTTGTCATCACAATGATCTACGCCTTTCTCAGCACAGTGCTCTATTCCCTTGTCATTACAATCCTCCATGACCCTGTCATCACAATGCTCCGTGACTCCAGTCATCACAATGCTTCATAACATTTGTCATCACAATGGTCCATGTCCGTGTCATCACAAAGCTTTGTGACATTTTTAACCACAATGCTTCATGAACTTTTCATCACAATGCTCCGTGACCCTTGTCATCACAGTGCTCCATGCCTTTGTCAGAAAAATGCTCCATGACCCTTGTCATCACAATGTACCACACGCTTTTTATCCCAACGGTCCACAGATTTGTCATCGCAATGCTCCATAAAACATGTAATCACAATGCTCCATGCCGTTCTCATCACAATGCTCCATTACCCCTTTCATAACAATGCTCCTTGACCCATGACATCACAATATTCCACGGCCTTGTCATCACAAAGCTCCATGACCCTTGTCATCACAATGCTCCAAGACCCCTGTAATCACAATGCTCCATGCCCTTGTCATCACAAATCTGCATGACGCATGCCATCAGTAAGTTCCATGGCCATCTACTCACAATGCTCCATGCCCTTGTCATCACAATGCTCCAAGACCCCGGTAATCACAATGCTCCACGTCCCTTTTCATCAGAATGCTCCATGAGACTTGTCATCACAAGTCTCCATCGTCATCTCATCACAATACTCCAGGACATTGTCATCACCATCCTCCATTCCCTTGTCATCACAATGCTCCATGACACCTGTCATCACAATACTCCATGAATATTTTTAACCCAGTTCTCCATTACCTTCTCATCACAATGCTCCATGACCAGTATCATCACAATGCTCCATGACCACTGTCATCACAATGCGCCATTCCAACTGTCATCACAATAATCCATGAAACTTATTATACCAATGCTCCATGCCCTTGTCATCACAATGCTCCATGCCCTTGCTATCACAATGTTCCAAGAACCCTGTAATCAGAATGCTCCATGCCCCTTTTCATCAGTATGCTCCATGAGACCTGTCATCACAAGGCTCCATGGTTTTCTCATCACAATGCTCAAGGACCTTGTCATCACAATGCTTCACGACATTGTCATGAAAATTCTCAATGGCCCTTGTCATCATAATGCTCCAAGCCCTAGTCATCACAATGCTCCATCATATTTGTCATCACAATTCTCCATTACATTTGGCATCACAATGCACCATGCCATTGTCATCGAAATGGACCATGACATATGTCATCAAAATGCTCCCTGACACCTGTCTTCACAATACTCCATGACTTTGTCATCACAATGCTCCATGCCCTTGTCATCACAATGCTCCATGAACCCTGTCAACACAATGCTCCGTGACTCCAGTCATCACAATGCTTCATAACGTTTGTCATCACAATGGTCCATGCCCGCGTCATCACAAGTCTCTGTGACCTTTGTAACCACAATGCTCCATGAACATTTCAACACAGTGCTCCGTGACACTTGTCATCACAATGCTCCATGCCTTTGTCAGAAAAATGCTCCATGACCCTTGTCATCAAAATGTGCCACGGGCTTTCCATCACAATGATACACAATCTTGCCATCGCTACGCTCCATAAACCTTGTAATCACAATGCTCCATGCTCTTCTCATCCAAATGCTCTCTCACCTGAGATATAACCATGTTCCCTCACTAGTCATCACAATCCTCCCTCACCCCTGTAATCAAAATGTTCCATGACCCCTGTCATCACCATGTTCCATTCCCTTGTCATCACAATGTTCCATGACCACTGTCATCACAATACTTCATGAACATTTTCAACCAAATACTCCATGACCTTCTCATCACAATGCTCCATGACAAATATCATCACAATGCTCCATGACCACTGTCATCAAAACACTCCATGACACCCGAAAACACAATGATCCAGGACTCTTGTCATTACAATGCTCCATTCCCTAGTCATCACAATTCTCCATGACCCCTGTATTCACAATGCTCCGTGACGCTTGTCATCACAGTGCTCCCTGACACCTGGCATCACAATGCTTCATGCCTTTGTCAGCAGAATGCTACATGACCTTGTCATTACAATGCTCTATGCGCTTGTCATCACAATACTCTATTACCATTATCATCACAATCCTCCATGAACCTTGGGATCACATTGCTTCATGCCCTTGTCATCACAATGTTCCATGCTCCTTGAAATCAAAATGATCCATGACCTCTTTCATCACAATGCTCCAAACCCTTGTGATCACAATGTTCCATAGCACTTGTCATCACAACGCTCCATGATGCCTGTCATCACAATACTCCATGCCCTTTTCATCACAATGCTCCAAGACCTTTGTCATCACAATTCTCAATATATTGTCATCACAATGCTCCCTGACATTTGTCGTCAGAATGCTCCTTGAACCCTCTAATGAAAAGTCTCCATGCCTTTTTCATCACAATGCTCCATGCCATTGTCATCAAAATACTCCACAAGCTTGTCAGCAGAATGCTCCATGAACCTTGTCATCACAATTCTCTATGCACTTGTCAGCACAATGTTCCCTGAACCTTGTCATCACAATGCTCCAAGCCATTGTCATCACAATGCTCCATTACCTTTGTCTTCAGAATCCTCCATGACACTTGGCATCACAATGCTCCATGCCATTGTTATCACAATGGGCCCTTATATATGTCAGCACAATGCTCCCTGACAACTGTCTACACAATACTGCATCACAAGGTCTTCACAATGCTCCATGCCCTTGTCATCACAATGCTCCATGCCCTTGTTATCACAATGCTCCATGACCCCTGTCATCACCATGCTCCGTGACTCCAGTCATCACAATGCTTCATGACCTTTGTCATCACAATGGTCCATTACCTCATCATCAACAGACTCTGTGACCTTTTTAACCACAATGCTCCATGAACTTTTCATCACAATGCTCTTTGACCCTTGTCATCACAATGATCTACGCCTTTCTCAGCACAATCCTCTATGCCCTTGTCATCACAATGCTCCATGACCCTGTCATCACAATGCTCCGTGACTCCAGTCATCACAATGCTTCATAACATTTGTCATCACAATGGTCCATGTCCGTGTCATCACAAGGCTTTATGACATTTTTAACCACAATGCTTCATGAACATTTCATCACAATGCTCCGTGACACTTGTCATCACAGTGCTCCATGCCTTTGTCAGAAAAATGCTCCATGACCCTTGTCATCACAATGTACCACGCGCTTTTTATCCCAACGGTCCAGAGATTTGTCATCGCAATGCTCCATAAAATTGGTAATCACAATGCTCCATGCCGTTCTCATCACAATGCTCCATTACCCCTGTCATAACAATGATCCATGACCCCTGCCATCACAATGTTCCACGGCCTTGTCATCACAAAGCTCCATGACCTTTGTCATCACAATGCTCCAAGACCCCTGTAATCACAATGCTCCATGCCCTTGTCATCACAAAGCACCTTGACACATGTCATCAGAATGTTCCATGTCCTTCTCATCAAAATGCTCCATGCCCTTGTCATCACAATGCTCCAAGACCCCTGTAATCAAAATGCTCCATGCCCCTTTTCCTCTCAATGCTCCATGATCCCTGTCATCACAATGCATCATGCCCATCATCATAAATCTTCCGGCTATTGTCAGCACAATGAAATCAAAATTATCCATGATCTCTGTCATCACAATGCTCCATGACCCCTGTCATCAAAATACTCCATGAACATTTTCAGCCCAATGCTCCATGACCTTTGTCATCACAATGATCCATGACCCCTGTATTCAGAATGCACCGTGACACATGTCATCACAGTGCTCCATGACACCTGTCATCACAGTGCTCCATGCTTTTGTCTGCAGAATTCTACATGATCTTGTCATTACAGTGCTCTATGCTCTTGTCATCACAATGCTACAAGACCCCTGTAATCACAATGCTCCATGCCCCTTTTCATCTCAATGCTTCATGAACCCTGTCATCACAATGCACCATGCCCATCATCATAATGCTTCAGGCTATTGTCATCACAATGAAATCAAAATTCTCCATGAACTCTGTCATCATAATTCTCCAAACCCTTGTGATCACAATGTTCCATAACACTTATCATCACAACACCCCATGACGATCATCATCACAGTTATCCATGGTCTTCTCATCACAATGCTCCATGATCATTGTCATCAAAATGCTCAATACACTTGTCATCACAATACTCCCTGACACCTGTCGTCTGTATGCTCCTTGAACCCTGTGATGACAAGGCTCCATGCCTTTTACATCACAATGATCCATGCCTTTTCATCACAATGCTCCTAGACCACTATAATCACTATGCTCCATGGCCTTGTCAGCACAAAACTCCATGACGCATGTCATCAGAATTATCCATGGACTTCTCCTCAAAATGCTCCATGCCCTTGTCATCACAATGCTCCAAGACCACTGTAATCACAATGCTCCATGCCCCTTTTCATTAGAATGCTCCATGAGACTTGTCATCACAAGTCTCCATGGTCATCTCATCACAATGCTCCAGGACATTGTCATCACCATGCTCTATTCCCTTGTCATCACAATGCTCCATGACCCCTGTCATTACAATAATCCATTAACATTTTTAGCCCAATGCTCCATGACCTTCTCATCACAATGCTCCATGACCAATATCATCACAATGCTCCATGACCACTGTCATCACAACCAGCCATAACACCTTACAACACAATGATCCGGGACTCTTGTCATCACAATGCTCCATGCCCTTGTCATCACAATGCACCATGTCCACTGTCATCACAATAATCTATGAAACTTGTCAGGCCAATGCTCCATTCCCCTGTCATCACAATGCTCCATGCCCTTGTTATCACAATGCTCCATGACCCCTGTCATCACAATGCTCCGTGACTCCAGTCATCACAATGTTCCATAACCCCTGTCATCAAAATGCTCCATGACCCTTTTCATCCCAAAGCTCCATGATTCCTGGCATCACAATGTTCTATAACCCCTGTTATCAAAATGTTCCATTACACTTTTCATCAAATTGCTGCATGACCCTGTCATCAAAATGCTCCCTGCCCTTCTCATCACACTGCACCACACTCTTGTCATCAAAATGCTCCATGACATTTGTCATCACAAAGCTGCATGACCCTTGGCATCACAATGCTCCATGAACCCTCTCATCACATGGCTCCATGCCCTTGTCATAACAAAGCTCCATGAATCTTCTCATCACAATGCTGGATACCCTTCTCATCACAATGCTCCACACCCTGGTCATTACAATCCACCATGACCCATGTATCACAGTGTACCGTGCCCTTGTCATCACAGTGCTCCATGCCCACTCTCATCACAATAATCCATTAAACATTTCAGACCAATACTCAATGCCATTCCGATTACAATGCTCCATTACTTCTGTCATAACAATGCTCCATGACCGCTGCCATCACAATGTTCCACGGCCTTGTCATCAAAAGGCTCCATGACCCTTGTCATCACAATGCTCCAAGACCCCTGTAATCACAATGATCCATGCCCTTGTCATCACAAAGCTCCATGACGCATGCCATCAGAATGTTCCATGGCCTTCTACTCACAATGCTCCATGCCCTTGTCATCACAGTGCTCCAAGACCCCTGTAATCACAAAGCTCCTTGCCCCTTTTCGTCAGAACGCTCCATGAGACTTGTCATCACAAGTCTCCATCGTCATCTCATCAAAATTCTCCAGGACCTTGTCATCACCAAGCTCCATTCCCTTCTCATCACAAGGCTCCTTGACACCTGTCATCACAATACTCTATGAACATTTTCAACCCAATGCTCCATGACCGTCTTATCACAATGCTCCATGAGCAGTATCATCACAATGCTCCATGACCACTGTCATCACAATGCGCCATTCCAACTGTCATCACAATATTCCATGAAACTTATTAGACCAATGCTCCATGCCCTTGTCATCACAGTGCTCAATGCCCTTGCTATCGCAATGTTCCAGGACCCCTGTAATCAGAATGCTCCATGCCCCTTTTCATCAGTATGCTCCATGAGACCTGTCATCACAAGGCTCCATGGTTTTCTCATCACAATGCTCCAGGACCTTGTCATCACAATGCTTCACGACATTGTCATGAAAATTCTCAATGGCCCTTGTCATCATAATGTTCCAAGCCCTAGTCATCACAATGCTCCATTATATTTGTCATCACAATCCTCCATTACATTTGTCATCACAATGCACCATGCCATTGTCATCGAAATGCACCATGACATATGTCATAACAATGCTCCCTGACACATGTTTTCAAATTACTCCATGGCTTTCTCATCACAATGCTCCATGCCCTTGTCATCACAATGCTCCATGACCCCTGTCTACACAATGCTCCATGACTCCAGTCATCACAATGCTTCATAACGTTTGTCATCACAACAGTCCATGCCCGCGTCATCACAAGGCTCTGTAACCTTTGTAACCACAATGTTCCATGAACTTTTCATCACAATGCTCCGTGACTCTTGTCATCACAATGCTCCATGCCTTTGTCAGAACAGTGCTCCATGACCCTTGTCATGAAAATGTGCCACGGGCTTTCCATCACAATGATCCACCACCTTGTCATCGCGATGCTCCATAAACTTTGTAATCACAATGCCCCATGCATTTCTCATCCAAATGCTCTCTCACCTGAGATATCAACAAGTTCCCTCACTAGTCATCACAATCCTCCCTCACTCCTGTAATCAAAATGTTCCATGACTCCTGTCATCAACATGTTCCATTCCCTTGTAATCACAATGCTCCATGACCAATGTCATCACAATACTCCATGCACTTTTCATCACAATGCTCCATGAACTTTGTCATCACAATTCTCAATACATTGTCATCACAATGCTCACTGACATTTGTCATCAGAATGCTCCATGAAACCTGTCACGAAAAGTCTCCATGCCATTTTCATCACAATTCCCCATGCCGTTTTCATCACAATGCTCCATGCCATTGTCATCAAAATACTCCACAAGTTTGTCACCAGAATGCTCCATGACCCTTGTCATCACAGTTCTCCATGCACTTGTCAACACAATGCTCCTTGACACTTGTCATCGCAATGCTCCAAGCCATTGTCATCACAATGCACTATTAACTTTGTCATCAGAATCCTCCATGACACTTGGCATCACAATGCTCCATGCCATCGTCATCACTTTGGGCCAATACATATGTCATCACAATGCTCCCTGACACCTGTCTTCACAATACTGCATGACCTGGTCATCACAATGCTCCATGCCCTTGTCATCACAAAGCGCCATTCAAACTGTCATCACAATAATCCATGAAACTTATTAGACAAATGTTCCATGCCGTTCTCATCACAAAGTTCCATGCCCTTTTTATCACAATGCTCCATGTCCCCTGTTTTCACAATGCATCGTGACGCTTTTCATCACAGTGCTCCATGACACCTGTCATCACAATGCTCCATGCCTTTGTCAGCAAAATGCTACATGACCTTGTCATTACAATGCTCTATGCGCTTGTCATCACAATACTCCATTACCATTGTCATCACATCCTCCATGAACCTTGGGATCACATTGCTTCATGCCCTTGTCATCACAATGCTCCATGCTCCTTGAAATCAAAATCATCCATGACCTCTGTCATCACAATGCTCCAAACCCTTGTGATCACAATGTTCCATAACACTTTTCATCACAACGCTCCATGATGCCTGTCATCACAATACTCCATGCACTTTTCATCACAATGCTCCATGACCTTTGTCATCACAATTCTCAATACACTTGTCATCACAATGCTCCCTAACACTTGTCGTCAGAATGCTCCTTGAACACTGTCACGGAAAGGCTCCATGCGGTTTTCATCACAACGCCCCATGCAATTTTCATCACAATGCTCCATGCCATTGTCATCAAAATACTCCACAAGCTTGTCATCACAATGCTCCATGACACTTGTCATCACAATTCTCCATGCACTTGTCAGCACAATGCTCCCTGACCCATGTCATCACAATGCTACAAGCCATTGTCATCACAATGCTTCATTACATTTGTCTTCAGAATCCTCCATGACACTTGGCATCACAATGCTCCATGCCATTGTCATCACAATGGGCC
Source organism: Mesoplodon mirus (assembly GCF_964341445.2). NCBI lineage: Eukaryota > Metazoa > Chordata > Mammalia > Artiodactyla > Ziphiidae > Mesoplodon > Mesoplodon mirus. The sequence goes on along the minus strand of NW_028295614.1, from coordinate 807,250 downwards.
ATTACATATGTCATCACAATGCTCCCTGACACCTCTCTTCACAATACTGCATGATCTGATCAACACAATGCTCCATGCCCTTGTCATCACAATGCGCCATTCCAACTCTCATCGCAATAATCCATTAAACATATTAGACCAATGCTCCATGCCCTTGTCATCACAATGCTCCAAGCCCTTGTTATCACAATGCTCCATGACCCCTGTCATCACAACGTTCCATGACTCCAGTCATCACAATGCTTCATGAGCTTTGTCATCACAATGCTTCATGACCTTTGTCATCACAATGGTCCATGCCCTCGACATCAACAGTCTCTGTGACCATTTTAACCACAATGCCCCATGAACTTTTCATCACAATGCTCTTTGACCCTTGTCATCACAATGCTCTATGCCTATCTCAGCACAATGCTCCATGACCCTTGTCATCACAATGCTCCTTGCGCTTGTCAGCACAATGCTCCATGACACATGTCATCACAATGCACCATGCGCTTGTCATCACAGTGCTCTACAATCTTGTGGTCACAATGCTCCATAAACATTGTCATCATAATCTTCCATGCACTTCTCATCAAAATGCTCTCTCACCACTGATATCACAATGCTACATCATTATTTGTCACAATACTCCCTCCCACCTGTCATCACAATGTTCCATGATTCCTGTCATTACAATGCTACATGCACTTATCATCCAAATGTTCGATGACCCCTGACATCACAATGTTCCATAACACCTGTCATCAAAATGTTCCATGAAAATTTTCAACAAATTGCTCCATGAACCTGTCATCACAATTCTCCCTGCCCTTCTCATCACAATGCACAATGCCCTTGCCATCAAAATGCTCCATGGCCTTTGTCATCTCAAAGATCCCTGACCCTTGGCATCACAATGCTCCATGTAATTGTCATCACAATGCTCCATGAACGCTCTCATCACATTGCTCCATGCCCTTGTCTTCACAAATCTCCATGACACATGTCATCAGAATTCTACATGGCATTCTCATCACAATGCTCCATGACCTTGCCATCACAATGCTCCATTACCCCTCTCATAACAATGCTCCATGACCCTGCCATCACGATATTCCATGGCCTTGTCATCACAAGGCTCCATGAACCTTCTCATCACAACACTCCAAGAACCCTGTAATCACAATGCTCCATGCCCTTTTTCATCTCAATGATCCATTAACCCTGTTATCACAATGCACCATGCCTATCATCATAATGCTTCATGCTATTGTCATCACAATGAAATCAAAATGCACCATGACCTCTGTCATAACAATGCTCCAATCCCTTGTGATCACAATATTCCATAACACTTGTCATCACAATGCCCCTTGATGCTCGTCATCACAATTATCCTTGGTCTTCTAATCACAATGCTCCATGACCTTTGTCATCACAATGCTCAATACACTTGTCATCAAAATACTCCCTGACACTTGTTGTCTGTATGCTCCTTGAACTCTGTCATGAGAAGGCTCCATGCCTTTTTCATCACAATGATCCATGCCCTTTTCATCACAATGCTCCAAGACCAAGGTAATCACAATGCTCCATGCCCTTGTCATCACAAATCTCAATGACACATGCCATCAGAATGCTCCTTGGTCTTCTCCTCACAATGTTCCATGCCCTTGTCATCACAATGTTCCATGTCCCCTGTAATCACAATGCTCCATGCCCCATTTCATCAGTATGCTCCATGAGATTTGTCATACCAAGTCTCTATGCATTTCTCATCACAATCCTCCAGGACCTTGTCATCACAATGCTTCACGACCTTGTTCTGAAAATTCTCAGTGACCCTTGTCATCATAATGCTCCAAGCCCTAGTCATCACAATGTTCCATTATATTTGTCATCAAAATCCTCCATTACATTTGGCATCACAATGCTCCCTGCCATTGTCATTGCAATGGACCATGACATATGTCATCACAATGCTCCGTGACACCTGTCTTCACAATACTCCATGACCTACTCATCACAATGATTCATGCCCTTGTCATCACAATGCACCATGTCCACTCTCATCACAATAATCTATGAAACTTGTCAGACCAATGCTCCATGCCCCTGTCACCACAGTTCTCCATGCCCTTGTCATGACAATGCTCCATGACCACTGTCATCACAATGCATCATGTCCATCATCATAATGCTTCCGGCTATTGTCAGCACAATGAAATCAAAATTCTCCATGACCTCTGTAATCACAATGCTCCATGACCCCTGTCAGCACAATACTCCATGAATATTTTCAGCCCAATTCTCCATGATACTTGTCATCACAATCTTCCATGCCCTTGTCATCCCAATGCTCCATGACTGCTGTATTCACATTGCTCCGTGACGCTTGTCATCCCAGTGCTCCATGACACCTGTCATCACAATGCTCCATGATTTTGTCAGCAAAATGCTATATGACCTTGTCATTACAATGCTCTATGCGCTTGTCATCACAACACTCCATTTCCATTGTCATCATAATCCTCCATGAACCTTGGGATCACATTGCTTCATGCTCTTGTCATCACAATGCTCCATGTTCCTTGAAATCAAAACGATGCATGACCTCTCTCATCACAATGCTCCAAACCCTTGTGATCACAATGTCCCATAGCACTTGTCATCACAACGCTCCATGATGCCTGTCATCACAATATTCCATGCACTTTTCATCACAATGCTCCATGACCTTTGTCATCACAATTCTCAATACACTTGTCATCACAATGCTCCCTGACACTGGTCATCAGAATGCTCCTTGAAACCTGTCACAAAAAGGCTCCATGCCTTTTTCATCACAATGCCCCATGCCGTTTTCATCACAATGCTCCATGCCATTGTCATCAAAATACTCCACAAGCTTCTCATCACAATGCTCCATGACCTTTGTCATCACAATTCTCCATGCACTTGTCAGCACAGTGCTCCGTGACCTTTGTCATAACAATGCTCCAAACCATTGCCATCACCAGGCTCCATGACCTTTGTCATCAGAATACTCCATGACACTTGGCATCACAGTGCTCCATGCCATTGTCATCAAAATGGGCCATTACATATGTCATCAAATTGCTCCCAGACACCTGTGTTCACAATACTGCATGACCTGGTCATCACAATGCTCCATGCCCTTGTTATCACATTGCTCCATGACCCCTGTCCTCACAATGCTCCGTGACTCCAGTTATCACAATACTTCATGACCTTTGTCATCACAATGGTCCATGCCCTCATCATCAACAGTCTCTGTGACCTTTTTAACCACAATGATACATGAACTTTTCATCAAAATGCTCTTTGACCGTTGTCATCACAATACTCCATGCACTTCTCATCAAAATGCTCTCTCAACACTGATATCACAATGATACATCACTATTTGTCACAATACTCCCTCACCCCTGTCATCACAATGTTCCATGACTCCTGTCATCACATTGCTACATGCACTTATCATCACAATGTTCGATGACCCCTGGCATCACAATGTTCCATAACATCTGTCATCAAAATGTTCCATGACCCTTTTCATCAAATTGCTCCATGACCCTGTCCTCACAATGCTCCCTACCCTTCTCATCACAATGCACAATGCCCTTGTCATCAAAATGCTCCATGACTTTGTCATCACAAAGATCCATGACCCTTGGCATCACAATGCTCCATGTCATTGTCATCACAATGCACCATGAAGGTTCTCATCACATTGCTCCATGTCCTTGTCATCACAAACCTCCATGACACATGTCATCAGAATGCTCCATGGCCTTCTCATCACAATGCTCCATGCCCTTGCCATCACAATGTTCCATTACCCCTGTCATAACAATGCTCCATGAAACCTGTAATCACGATGTTCCATGGCCTTGTCATCACAAGTCTCCATGACCCTTCTCATCACAATGCTCCAAGAACCCTATAATCACAATGCTCCATGCCCGTTTTCATCTCAAAAATCCATGAAACCTCTCATCACAATGCACCATGCCCATCATCATAATGCTTCATGCTATTGTCATCACAATGAAATCAAAAGGCTCCATGACATCTGACATAACAATGCTCCAAACCCTTGTGATCACAATATTCCATAACACCTGTCATCACAATGCCCCATGAAGCTCATCATCACAATTATCTATGGTCTTCTCATCACAATGCTCCATTACCTTTGTCATCACAATGATCAATACACTTGTCATCAATATGCTCCCTGACCCTTGTTGTCTGTATGCTCCTTGAACCCTGTCATGACAAGGCTCCATGCCTTTTTTATCACAATGATCCATGCACTTTTCATCACAATGCTTCAAGACCCCTGTAATCACAAATCTCCATGCCCTTGTCATCACAAAGCTCAATGACGTATGTCTTCAGAATGCTCCTTGTCCTTCTCCTCACAATGCTCCATGCCCTTGTCATCACAATGCTCCATGACCCCTGTCATCACAATGCTCCGTGATTCCAGTCATCACAATGCTTCATAACGTTTGTCATCACAATTGTCCTTGCCAGCGTCATCACAAGGCACTGTGACTTTTGTAATCACAATGCTCCATGAACTTTTCATCCCAATTCTCTGTGACCCTTGTCATCACAATGCTCCATGTCTTTGTCAGAAAAATGCTCCATGACCATTGTCATCACAATGTGCCACGCACATTTTATCACAACGGTCCACAACCTTATCTTTGCAATGCTCCATAAACATTGTAATCACAATGGTCCATGCACTTCTCATCAAAATGCTCTCTCACCAGAGATCTCACAATGTTCCATCACTAGTCATCACAATACTCCCTCAACCATGGAATCACAATGTTCCATGACCCTGTCATCACAATGCTACATCCCCTTATCATCACAATGTTCCATGACCTCTGACATCACAATGTTCCATAAGCCCTGTCATCAAAATTCTCCATGAACCTTGTCATCACAATTCTCCATGCACTTGTCAGCACAATGCTCCCTGACCCTTGTCATCACAATGTTCCCAGCCATTGTCATCACTGTGCTCCATTACCCTTGTCATCTGAATCCTCCATGTCACTTGGCATCACAATGCTCCATGCCATTGTCATCACAATGGGCCATTACATATGTCATCAAATTTCTCCCTGACACCTGTCTTCACAGTAATGCATGACCTGGTCATCACAATGCTCCATGCCCTTGTCATCACAATGCGCCATTCCAACTGTCATCGCAATAATCCATGAAGCTTACTAGACCAATGTTCCATGCCCTTGTCATCACAATGCTCCATGTCCTTGTTATCACAATGTTCCACGACCCCTGTCATCACAATGCTCCGTGACTCCAGTCATCACAATGCTTCATGACTTTTGTCATCACAATGGTCCATGGCCTCGTCATCAACAGTCTCTGTGACATTTTTAACCACAATGCTCCATGAACTTTTCATCACACTGCTCTTTGACCCTTGTCATCACAATGCTCTATGCCTTTCTCAGCACAATGCTCCATGACCCTTGTCATCACAATGCTCCATGCGCTTGTCAGCACAATGCTCCATGACACATGTCATCACAATGCACCATGTGCTTGTCATCACAGTGCTCCACAATCTTCTCATCACAATGCTCCATAAAACTTGTCATCACAATGCTCCATGCACTTCTCATTAAAATCCTCTCTCACCACTGATATCACAATGTTACATCACTATTCGTCACAATACTCCCTCACCTCTGTCATCAAAATGATCCAGGATTCCTGTCATCACAATGCTACATGCACTTATCATCACAATGTTCGATGACCCCTGACATCACAATGTTCCATAACCCCTGTCATCAAAATGTTCCTTAACACTTTTCATCCAATTGCTCCATGACACTGTCATCAAAATACTCCCTGCCCTTCTCATCACAATGCACAATGCACTTGCCATCAAAATGCTCCATGACTTTTGTCATCACAAATATCCATGACCCTTCGCATCACATTGCTCCATGCCCTTGTCATCACTAAGCTCCATGACACGTCATCAGAATGCTCCATGGACTTCTCATCACAATGCTCCATGCCCTTTCCATCAAAATGCTCCATTACCCCTGTCATAACAATGCTCCATGACACCTGCCATCACGATGTTCCATGGATTTGTCATCACAAGGCTCCATGACCCTTCTCATCACATTGATCCAAGACCACTGTAATCACAATGCTCCATGCCCATTTTCATCTCAATGTTCCAAGATCCCTGTAATCACAATGCTCCATGCCCCTTTTCATCTCAATGATCCATGAACCCTGTCATCAAAATGCACCATGCACATCATCATAATGCTTCATGCTATTGTCATCACAATGAATTCAAAATGCTCCATGACCTCTGTCATAACAATGCTCCAAACCCTTGTGATCACAATATTCCATAACACTTGTCATCACAATACCCCATGACACTCGTCATCACAATTATCCATGGTCTTCTCATCACAATGCTCCATGACCTTTGTCATCACAATGCTCCATGCACTTGTCATCACAAAGCTCAATGACGCCTGTCCTCAGAATGCTCCTTGGCCTTCTTTTCTCAATGCTCCATGCCATTTTCATCACAATGTTCCAAGACCCCAGTAATCACAATGGTCCATGCCCCTTTTCATCAGTATGCTATATAAGACTTGTCATCACAAGGCTCCATGGATTTCTCATCACAATGCTCCATCACACTTGTCATCACAATGCTCGATGCCCTTCCCATCACAATGCTCCATGCCTTTGTCATTACAATCCTCCATGAACCATGTATCACAGTGTTCCGTGCCCTTGTCATCCCAATGCTCCAAGCCCACTCTCATCACAATAATCCATGAAATATTTTAGACCAAAGCTCAATGCCCTTCTCATCACAATACTCCATGACCTCTGTCACAACAATGGTCAATGACACCTGCCATCACAGTGTTCAATGGCATGTCATCACAAGTCTCCATGACACTTGTCATCACAATGCTCCAAGACCACTGTAATTACAATGGTCCATGCCCTTGTCATCACAATGCTCCAAGACACCGGTAATCAAAATGCTCCATTCCCCTTTTCATCTCAATGCTCCATGAACCCTATCATCACAATGCACCATGCCCATCATCATAATGTTTCATGCTATTGTCATCACAATGAATTCTAAATTCTCCATGACCTCAGTCATCATAATGCTCCAAACCCTTGTGATCACAATGTTCCATAAGACTTGTCATCACAACACCCCATGACGCGCATCATCACAATTATCCATGGTCTTCTCATCACAATGCTCCATGACCTTTGTCATCAAATGCTCCATGCCCTTGTCATCACAATGCTCCAAGACCATTGTAATCACAATGCTCCATTCCCCTTTTCATCTCAATGCTCCATGAACCCTGTCATCACAATGAACCATGCCCATCTTCATAATGCTTCCGGCTATTGTCATCACAATGAAATCAAAATTCTCCGTGACCTCTGTCATCACAATGCTCCATGACCCCTGTCATCACAATACTCAATGAACATTTTCAGCCAAATGCTACATGACTCTTGTCATCAAAATGATCCATGCCCTTGTCATCCCAATGCTCCATGACCCCTGTATTCACAATGCTCCATAACGCTTGTCATCACAGTGCTCCATGACACCTGTCATCGCAATAATCCATGAAACTTATTAGACCAATGCTCCATGACCTTGTCATCACAATGCTCCCTGACACTTATCGTCAGTATGCTCCTTGAACACAGTCATGAAAAGGCTCCATGCATTTTTCATCACAATGATCCATGCCCTTTTCATCACAATGCTCCAAGACCCCTTTAATCACAATGCTCCATGCCCTTGTCATCAAAAAGCTCCATGACGCATGTCATCAGAATGCTCCATGGCCTTTTCCTCACTATGCTCCATGGCATTGTCATCACAATGCTCCATGTACCCTCTCATCACATTGCTCCATGCACTTGTCATTACAATCCTCCATGACCCATGTATTACAGTGTTCCGTGCCCTTGTCATCACAATGCTCCTGTCCACTCTCATCACAATAAAATATGAAATATTTCAAACCAATGCTCAATGCCCTTCTCATCACAATGATCCATTACCTCTGTCATAACAATGCACCACGACCACTGCCATCACAATGTTCCACGGCCTTGTCATCACAAGCTTCTGTGACCCTTGTCATCACAATGCTCCAAGAAACATGTAATCAAAATTCTCCATGCCCTTGTCATAACAGAGCTCCATGACGCATGTCATCAGAAGGTCCCATAGCCTTCTCATCACAATGCTCCATGCCCTTGTCATCACAATGCTCCAAGACCCCTGTAAACACAATGCTCCATGCCCCTTTTCATCTCAATGCTCCATGAACCCTGTCATCACAATGCACCATGCCCATCTTCATAATGCTTCAGGCTATTGTCACTACAATGAAATCAAAATTCTCCATGACTTCTGTCATCATAATGCTCCAAACCCTTGTGATCACAATGTTCCATAACACTTATCATCACAACACCCCATGACGATCATCATCACAATTATCCATGGTGTTCTCATCACAATGCTCCATGATCATTGTCATCACAATGCTCAATACACTTGTCATCACATACTCCCTGACAACTGTCGTCAGTATGCTTCTTGAACCCTGTGATGACAAGTCTCCATGCCTTTTACATCACAATGATCCATGCCTTTTAATCACAATGCTCCAAGACCCCTGTTATCACAATGCTCCATGGCCTTGTCAGCACAAAGCTCCATGACGCATGTCATCAGAATTCTCCATCGTTTCTCCTCAAAATGCTCCATGCCCTTGTCATCACAATGCTCCAAGACCCTTGTAATCACAATTCTCCATGCCCTTTTTCATCAGAATGCTCCATGAGACTTGTCATCACAAGTTTCCATGGTCATCTCATCACAATGCTCCAGGACCTTGTCATCACCATGCTCCATTCCCTTGTCATCACAATGCTCCATGACCCCTGTCATTACAATAATCCAATAACATTTCCAGCCGAATGCTACATGACATTCTCATCACAATGCTCCATGATCAATATCATCACAATGCTCCATGACCCCTGTCATCACAACCATCCATAACACATGACAACACAATGATCCCTGACTCTTGTCATCACAATGCTCCATTCCCTAGTCATCACGATGCTCCATGACCCCTGTCATCACAATAGTCCATGAACATTTTCAGCCCAATGCTCCATGAACCTTGTCATCACAATGATCCATGCCCTTGTCATCCCAATGCTCCATGACCCCTGTATTCACAATGCTCCTTGACGCTTGTCATCACAGTGCTCCCTGACACATGTCATCACAATGCTCCATGACTTTGTCAGCAAAATGCTACATGACCTTGTCATTGCAATGCTCTATGCGCTTGTCATCACAATACTCCATTTGCATTGTCATCACAATCCTCCTTGAACCTTGGGATCCCATTGCTTCATGCCCTTGTCATCACAATGCTCCATGTGCCTTGAAATCAAAATGATCCATGACCTCTGTCATCACAATGCTCCAAAACCTTGTGATCACAATGTTCCATAACACTTGTCATCACAATGCTCCATGATGCCTGTCATCACAATACTCCATGCCCTTTTCATCACATTGCTCCATGACCTTTGTCATCACAATTCTCAATACACTTGTCATCACCATGCTCCCTGACACTTGTCGTCAGAATTCTCCTTGAACCCTGTCACGAAAAGGCTCCATGCCTTTTTCATCACAATACCCCATGCCGTTTTCATCACAATGCTCCATGACATTGTCATTAAAATACTCCACAAGCTTGTCATTAGAATGCTCCATGACACTTGTCATCACAATTCTCCATGCACTTGTCAGCTCAATGCTCCCTGACCCTTGTCATCACAATGCTCCAAGCCATTGTCATCACAATGCTCCATTTCCTTTGTCATCAGAATCCTCCATGACACTTGGCATCACAATGCTCCATGCCATTGTCATCACAATGGGCCATTACATATGTCATCACAATGTTCCCTGACACCTGTCTTCACAATACTGCATCACCTGGTTATCACAATGCTCCATGCCCTTGTCATCACAATGTGTCATTCCATCTGTCATCGCAATAATCCATGAAACATATTAGACTAATGCTCCATGCCCTTGTCATCACAATGCTCCATGTCCTTGTTATCACAATGTTCCAAGACCCCTGTAATCAGGATGCTCCATGCCCCTTTTCATCAGTATGCTCCATGAGATTTGTCATCACAAGGCTCCATGAATTTCTCATCACAAAGCTTCAGGAACTTTTCATCACAATGCTTCTCGACTTGGTCATGAAAATCCTCAATGGCCCTTTTAATCATAATGCTGCAAGCCCTAGTCATCACAATGCTCCATTATATTTGCCATCACAATGCTCCATTACATTTGCCATCACAATGTTCCCTGTCATTGTCATCGCAATGGACCATGACATATGTCATCACAATGCTCCCTGACACCTCTCTTCACAATACTCCATGACCTTCTCATCACAATGCCCCATGCCCTTGTCATCACAATGCACCATGTCCACTGTCATCACAATAATCTATGAAACTTCTCAGACCAATGCTCCATGCCCCTGTCTTCACAATGCACCATGCCCTGGTTAGCACAATGCTCCATGACCCCTGTGCTCACAATGCTCCATGACTCCAGTCATCACAATGCTTCATAACGTTTGTCATCACAGCGGTCCATGCCTGCGTCATTACAAGGCCCTGTGTCCTTTGTAACCACAATGCTCCATGAACATTTCATCACACTGCTCCGTAAACCTTGTCATCACAATGCTCCATGCCTTTGTCAGAACAATGCTCCATGACCCTTGTCATCACAATGTGCCACGCGCTTTTCATCACAATGTTCCACAACCTTGTCATGTCTATGCTCCATAAAGCTTGTAATCACAATGCTCCATGCACTTCTCATCCAAATGCTTTCTCACCTGAGATATCACAATGTTCCATCACTAGTTATCACAATGCTCCCTCAACCCTGTAATCACAGTGTTCCATACACCTGTCATCACAATGCTACATCCCCTTATCAGCACAGTGTTCCATGACCCCTGACATCACAATGTTCCATAACCCCTGTCATCAAAATGCTCCATGACACTTTTCATCCCAAAGCTCCATGACCCCTGGCATCACAATGTTCTATAACCCCTGTCATCAAAATATTCCATTACACTTTTCATCAAATTGCTGCATGACCCTGTCATCAAAATGCTCCCTGCCCTTCTCATCACAATGCACCTCACACTTGTCATCAAAATGCTCCATGACATTTGTCAAAACAAATCTCCTTGACCCTTGGCATCACAATGCTCCATGTCATTGTCATCACAATGCTCCATGAACCCTCTCATCACATTGCTCCATGCCCTTGTCATCAAAAAGCTCCATGACACTTGTCATCACAATGCTCGATGCGTTCTCATCACAATGCTCCATGCCCCTGTCATTACAATCCACCATGACCCATGTATCACAGTCTTCCGTGCCCTAGTCATCACAATGCTCCATGCCCACTCTCATCACAATAATCCATGAAATATTTCAGAGCAATGCTCAATGCCCTTCTCATCAATATGCTCCATTACTTCTGTCATAAAATGATCCATGACCACTGCCATCACAATGTTCCACGGCCTTTTCATCACAAGGCTCCATGACCACTGTCATCACAATGCTCCAAGAACCCTGTAATCACAATGCTCAATGCTCTTGTCATCACAGTGCTCCAAGATCCCTGTAATCACAATGCTCCATGCCCCTTTTCATCTCAAAGCTCCATGAACCCTGTCATCACAATGCACCATGCCCATCATCATAATGCTTCAGGCAATTGTCATCACAATGAAATCAATATTCTCCATGACCTCTGTCATCATAATGCTCCAAAACCTTGTGAACACAATGTTCCATAACACTTATCATCACAACACCCCATGACTATCATCATCACAATTATCCATGGCCTTCTCATCACAATGCTCCATGACCTTTGTCATCACATTTCTCAATACACTTGTCATCACAATGCTCCCTGACACTTGTCTTCAGAATGCTCCTTGATCCCTGTCACAAAAAGGGCCCATGCATTATTCATCACACTGTCCCATGCCGTTTTCAACACAATGCTCCATGCCACTGTCATCAAAATACTCCACAGGCTTGTCATCAGAATGCTCCATGACACTTGTCATCACAATTCTCCATGCACTTGTCAGCACAAGGCTCCTTGACATTTGTCATCACAATGCTCCAAGCCATTGTCATCACAATGCTCCATTACCTTTGTCATCAGAATCCTCCATGACACTTGGCATCACAATGCTCCATGCCATCGTCATCACAATGGGCCATTACATATGTCATCACAATGCTCCCTGACACCTGTCTTCACAATACTGCATGACCTGGTCATCACAATGCGCCATTCCAACTGTCATCGCAATAATCCATGAAACTTATTAGACAAATGTTCATTGCCCTTGTCATCACAATGTTCCATGCCCTTTTTTTCACCATGCTCCATGACCCCTGTCATCACAATGCTCCGTGACTACAGTCATCACAGTGCTTCATTACCTTTGTCATCACAATGGTCCATGCCCTCGTCATCAACAGTCTCTGTGACCTATTTAACCACAATGCTCCATGAACTTTTAATCACACTGCTCTTTGACCGTTGTCATCACAATATTCTATGCCTTTCTCAGCACAATGCTCCATGACCCTTGTCATCACAATGCTCCATGCGCTTGTCAGCACAATGTTCCATGACACATGTCATCAGAATGCTCCATGACCTTCTCATCACAATGCTCCATGCCCTTGCCATCACAATGCTCCATTACCACTGTCATAACAATGCTCCATGACCCATGCCATCACGATGTTCCATGGCCTTGTCATCACAAGGCTCCATGACCCTTCTCATCACAATGTTCCAAGAACACTGTAATCACAATACTCTATGCCCCTTTTCATCTCAATGATCCATGAAACCTGTCATCACAATGCACCATGCCCATCATCATAATGCTTCATGCTATTGTCATAAAAATGAAATCAAAATGCTCCATGACCTCTGTCATAACAATGCTCCAAACCCTTGTGATCACAATATTCCATAACACTTGACATCACAGTGCCCCATGACGCTCGTCATCACAATTATCCATGGTCTTCTCATCACAATGCTCCATGACCTTCGTCATCACAATGCTCAATACACTTGTTATCATACTGCTCCCTGACACTTGTTGTCTGTATGCTCCTTTTACCCTGTCATGACAAGGCTCCATGCCATTTTCATCACAATGATCCATGCCCTTTTCATCACAATGCTCCAAGACCCATGTAATCACGATGCTCCATGCCCTTGTCATCACAAAGCTCAATGATGCATGCCATCAGAATGCTCCTTGGACTTCTCCTCACAATGCTTCATGCCCTTGTCATCACAAAGTTCCAAGACCCCTGTAATCACAATGATGCATGCCCTTTTTCATCAGTAAGCTCCATGAGACTTGTCATCACATGGCTCCATGGATTTGTCATCATAATGCTCCCAGCCCTAGTCATCACAATGCTCCATTATATTTGTCATCACAATCCTCCATTACATTTGGCATCACAATGCTCCCTGCCATTGTCATCTCAATGGCCCATGCCATATGTCATCCCAATGCTCCATGACCCCTGTATTCACAATTATCCGTGACGCTTGTCATCACAGTGCTGCATGACACCTGTCATCACAATCCTCCATGCATTTTTCAGCAAAATGCTACATGACCTTGTCATTACAATGCTCTATGTGCTTTTCATCACAATACTCCATTACCATTGTCATCACTATCCTCCATGAACCTTGGGATCACATTGCTTCATGCCCTTGTCATCACAATGCTCCATGCTCCTTGAAATCAAAATGATCCATGACCTCTGTCATCGCAATGCTCCAAACACTTGTGATCACAATGTTCCATAACACTTGTCATCACAATGCTCCATGATGCCTATCATCACAATACTCGATGCTCATTTCATCACAATGCTCCATGACCTTTGTCATCACAATTCTCAATACACTTGTAATCACAATGTTCCCTGACACTTGTCGTCAGAATGCTCCGTGAACACTCTCACGAAAAGGCTCCATGCCTATTTCATCACAAAGCCCCATGCCGTTTTCATCACAATGCTCCATGCCATTGTCATCAAAATACTCCACAAGCTTGTCATCAGAATGCTCCATGACACTTGTCATTACAATTCTCCATGCACTTGTCAGCACAATGCTCCCTGACCCTTGTCATCACTATGCTCCAAGCCATTGTCATCACAATGCTCCATTACCTTTGTCATCAGAATCCACAATGACACTTGGCATCACAATGCTCCATGCCATTGTCATCACAATGGGCCAATACATATGTCATCACAATGCTCCCTGACACCACTTTTCACAATACTCCATGACCTGGTCATCACAATGCTCCTTGCCCTTATCATCACAATGCTCCATTACATGTGTCATAACAATGCTCCATGACCCCTGCCATCACAATGTTCCACGGCCTTGTCATGACAAGGCTCCATGACCCTTATCATCACAATGTTCCAAGACCCGTGTAATCACAATGCTCCATGCCCTTTTTCATCAGAATGCTCCATGAGACTTGTCACCACAAGTCTCCATGGTCATTTCATCACAATGCTCCAGGGCCTTGTCATCACCATTCTTCATTCCCTTGTCATCACAATGCTCCATGACCACTGTCATCACAATACTCCATGAACATTTTCAGCCCAATGCTCCATTACCTTCTCATCACAATGCTCCATGACCAATATCATCACAATGCTCCATGACCACTGTCATCACAACACTCCATGACACCTGACAACACAATGATCCGGGACTCTTGTCATCACAATGCTCCATTCCCTAGACATCACAAAACACCATGACCCCTGTCATCACAATACTCCATGAATATTTTCAGCCCAATGCTCCATGACTCTTGTCATCACAATGATCCATGCCCTTGTCATCCCAATGCTCCATGACCCCTGTATTCACAATGCTCTGTGTCGCTTGTCATCACACTGCTCCATGACACCTGTCATCACAATGCTCCATGCCTTTGTCAGCAAAATGCTACATGACCTTGTCATTACAATGCTCTATGTACTTGTCATCACAATACACCATTTCCATTGTCATCACCATCCTCCATGAAACTTGGGATCACATTGCTTCATGCCCTTGTCATCACAATGCACCATGCTCCTTGAAATAAAAATGATCCATGACCTCTGTCATCGCAATGCTCCAAACACTTGTGATTCCAGTGTTCCATAACACTTGTCGTCACAACGCTCCATGATGCCTGCCATCACAATAATCCAGGCTCTTTTCATCACAATGCTCCATGACCTTTGTCATCACAATTCTCAATACACTTGTCATCACAATGCTCCATGCCATTGTCATCACAATGGGCCATTACATATGTCATCACAATGCTTCCTGACACCTATCTTCACAATACTTCATGCCCTTGTCATCACAATGCTCCATGCCCTTGTCATCACAATGCGCCATTCCAACTGTCATTGAAATAATCCATGAAACATATTAGACCAATGCTCCATGCCCTTGTCATCACAATGCTCCATGCCCTTGTTATCACAATGTTCCATGACCCCAGTCATCACAATGCTCCTTGACTCCAGTCATCACAATGCTCCGTGACTCCAGTCATCACAGTGCTCCATGACCTTTGTCATCACAATGGTGCATGCCCTCATCATCAACAGACTTTGTGACCTTTTTAACCACAATGTTCCATGTACATTTCATCACAATGCTCTTTGACCCTTGTCATCACAATGCTCTATGCCTTTCTCAGCACAATTCTCCATGCCCTTTTCATCACAATGCTCCATGACCCCTGTCATCACATTTTTCCGTGACTCCAGTCATCACAATTCTTCATAACATTTGTCATCACAATGGTCTATACCCGCGTCATCACAAGGTTCTGTGACCTTTGTAACCACAATGCTCCATGAACTTTTCACCACAATGTTCCGTGACCCTTGTCATCACAATGCTCCATGCCTTTGTCAGAAAAATGCTCCATGACCCTTGTCATCACAATGTGCCACGCACTTTTCATCCCAACGGTCCACAAATTTGTCATCGAAATGCTCCATAAAACTTGTAATCACAATGCTCCATGTCCTTCTCATTACAGTGCTCCATTACCCCTGTCATAATAATGCTTCATGAACCCTGCCATCACAATGTTCCACGGCCTTGTCATCAGAAGGCTCCATGACACTTGTCATCACAATGCTCCAAGACACCTGTAATCACAATGCTCCATGCCCTTTTCATCACAAAGCTCCATGACACATGTCATTAGAAAGTTCCATGGCCTTCTCATCAAAATGCTCCATTCCCTTGTCATCACAATGCTCAAAGACCCCTGTAATCACAATGCTCCATGCCCTTTTTCATCTCAATGCTCCATGAACACTGTCATCACAATGCATCATGCCAATCATAATAATGCTTCCAGCTATTGTCAGCACAATGAAATCAAAATTCTCAATGACATCAGTCATCGCAATGCTCCATGAATCCTGTCATCAAAATACTCCATGAACATTTTCAGCCCAATGCTCCATGACTCTTGTCATCACAATGATCCATACCCTTGTCATCCCAAGGCTCCATGACCCCTGTATTCACAATGCTTCGTGACGCTTGTCATCACAGTGCTCCATGACACATATCATCACAATGCTCCATGCCTTTGTCAGCAAAATGCTACATGACCTTTTCATTACAATGCTCTATGCGCTTGTCATCACAATACTCCATTACCATTGTCATCACTCTACTCCATGAACCTTGGGATCATATTGCTTCATGCCCTTGTCATCACAATGCTACATGCTCCTTGAAATCACAATGATCCATGACCTCTGTCATCGCAATGCTCCAAAACCTTCTGATCACAATGATCCATAAAACTATTCATCACAACGCTCCATGATGCCTGTCATCACAATACTTCATGACCTTTTCATCACAATGCTCCATGACATTTGTCATCACAATTCTCAATACACTTGTCATCACAATGCTCCCTGACACATGTCATCAGAATGCTCCTTGAACCCTGTCACGAAAAGTCTCCATGCCTTTTTCATCACAAAGCCCCATGCCGTTTACATCACAATGCTCCATGAGATTGTCATCAAAATACTCCACAAGCTTGTCATCAGAATGCTCCATGACCCTTGTCATTACAATTCTCCATGCACTTGTCAGCACAATGCTCCCTGACCCTTGTCATCACTATGCTCCAAGCCATTGTCATCACAATGTTCCATTAACTTTGTCATCAGAATCCTCCATGACACTTGGCATCACAATGCTCCATGCCATTGTCATCACAATCGGCCAATACATATGTCATCACAATGTTCCGTGACACCCCTTTATACAATACTGCATGACCTGGTCATCACAATGCTCCATGCCCTTCTCATCACAATGCTCCATTACCTCTGTCATAACAATGCTCCATGACACCTGACATCACAGTGTTCCACGGCCTTGTCATCACAAGGCTCCATGACCCCTGTCATCACAATACTTCATGCCCTTTTCATCACAATGCTCCATGACACATGTCATCAGAATGCTCCATGGCCTTCTCCTCACAATGCTCCATGCTCTTGTCATCACAATGCTCCAAGACCGTTGGAATCACAAGGCTCCATGCCCCTTTTCATCAGAATGCTCCATGAGATTTGTCATCACAAGTCTACATGGTTTTATCATCACAATGCTACAGGACCTTCTCATCACCATGCTCCATTCCCTTGTCATCACAATGCTCCATCACCCCTGTCATCTCAATACTCCATGAACAATTTCCGCCCAATGCGCCATGAAATTCTCATCACAATGCTCCATGACAAATATCATCAAAAGGCTCCATGACCACTGTAATCACAACACTCCATCACACCTGACAACACAATGATCCGGGACTCTTTTCATCACAATGCTCCATTCCCTACTCATCACAATGCTCCATGACCCCTGTCATCACAATACTCCATGAACATTTTCAGCCCAATGCTCCATGACTCTTGTCATCACAATGATCCATGACTTTGTCATCCCAATGCTCCATGACCCTTGTATTCACAGTGCTCGATGACACCTGTCAAAACAATGCTCCATGCCTTTGTCAGCAAAATACTACCTGACCTTGTCATTGCAATGCTCTATGCGCTTGTCATCACAATACTCCATTCCCATTGTCATCACAGTACTCCATGAAACTTGGGATCACATTGCTTCATGCCCTTGTCATCACAATGCTCCATGCTCCTTGAAATCAAAATGATCCATGACCTCTGTCATCACAATGCTCCAAACCCTTGTGATCACAATGTTCCATAACACTTGTCATCACAACGCTCCATGATGCCTGCCATCACAATAATCCATGCTCTTTTCATCACAATGCTCCATGACGTTTGTCATCACAATTCTCAATACACTTGTCATCACAAAGCTCCCTGACACTTGTCATCAGAACGCCCCTTGAACCCTGTTATGAAAAGGCTCCATGCATTTTTCATCACAAAGCCCAATGCCATTTTCATCACAATGCTCCATGCCATTGTCATCAAAATACTCCACAAGCTTGTCATCAGAATGCTCCATGACCCTTTGCATCACAATTCTCCATGCACTTGTCATCACAATGCACCCTGACGTTTGTCATCACAATGATCCATGCCCTTGTCATCACAATGATCCATTATTTTCGTCATCAGAATCCTCCATGACACTTGGCATCACAATGCTCCATGCCATTGTCATCTCAATGGGCCATTACCTATTTCATCACAATGCTCCCTGACAGCTCTTTTCACAATACTGCATGACCTGGTCACTACAATGCTCCATGCCCTTGTCATCACAATGCGCCATTCCAACTGTCATCACAATAATCCATGAAAATTATTAGACCAATGCTGCATGCACTTTTCATCACAATGCTCCATGCCCTAGTTATCACAATGTTCCAAAACCCTTGTAATCAGAATGCTCCATGCCCCTTTACATCAGTATGCTCCATGAGATTTGTCATCACAAGGCTCCATGGTTTTCTCATCACAATGCTCCAGGACATTGTCATCACAATGCATCACGACATTTTCTTGAAAATTCTCAATGGCCCTTGTCATCATAATGCTCCTAGCCCTAGTCATCACAATGCTCCATTATATTTGTCATCACAATCCTCCATTACATTTGGCATCACAATGCTCCATGCCAATGTCATTGAAATGGACCATGACATATGTCATCAGAATGCTCCCTGACACCTGTCTTCACAATATTCCATGCCCTTGTCATCACAATGCTCCATGCCCTTGTCATCAAAATGCACCATGTCCACTGTCAGCACAATAGTCTAGAAAACTTGTCAGACCAATGCTCCATGCCCCTGTCATCACAATGCTCCATGCCCTTGTCATCACAATGCTCCATGACCCCTGTCATAACAAAGCTCCATGACCCCTGCCATCAAAATGTTCCACGGCCTTGTCATCACAAGGCTCCATGACGCTTGTCATCACAATGCTCCAAGACCCCTGTAATCACAATGCTCCATGCCGTTGTCATCACAAAGCTCCATGACACATGTCATCAGAATGTTCCATGGCCTTCAAATCAAAAGGCTCCATGCCCTTGTCATCACAATGCACCATGTCCAATGTCATCACAATAATCTATGAAACATGTCAGACCAATGCTCCATGCCCCTGTCATCACAATGCTCCATGCCCTTGTCATCACAATGCTCCCTGACCCCTGTCATCACAATGCTCCGTGACTCCAGTCATCACAATGCTTCATAACGTTTGTCATCACAACGGTCCATGCCCGTGTCATGACAAGGCTCTGTGACATTTGTAACCACAATGCTCCATGAACTTTTCATCACAATGCTGTGTGACCCTTGGCATTACAATGCTCCATGCCTTTGTCAGAACAATGCTCCATGACCCTGTCATCACAGTGTGCCATGCGCTTTTCATCACAATGATCCACAACCTTGTCATCGCTATGCTCCATAAACCTTGTAAGCACAATGCTCCATGCACTTCTCATCCAAATGCTCTCTCACATGAGATATCACAATGTTCCATCACTAGTCATCACAATCTTCCCTCACCCCTGTTATCACAATGTTCCATGAACACTGTCATCACAATGCTACATCCGCTTATCAGCACAATGTTCTATGACCCCTGACATCACAATGTTCCATAACCACCTTCATCAAAATGCTCCATGACAGTTTTCATCCCATAGCTCCATGACCCCTGGCATCACAATGTTCTATAACCCCTGTCATCAAAATGTTCCATTACAATTTTCATGAAATTGCTGCATGACCCTGTCATCAAAATGCTCCCTGCCTTTCTCATCAAAATGCACCACACCCTTGTCATCAAAATGCTCCATGACCTTTGTCAGCACAAATCTCCATGACCGTTGGCATCACAATGATCCATGCAATTGTCATCACAATGCTCCATGAACCTTCTCATCACATTGCTCCATGCCCTTGTCATCACAAAGCTCCATGACACTTGTCATCACAATGCTCAATGCCCTTCTCATCACAGTAATCCATGAAATATTTCAGACCAATGCTCAATGCCCTTACCAGCACAATGATCCATTACCTCTGTCATAACAATGCTCCATGACCCCTGCCATCACAATGTTCCATGGCCTTGTCATCACAAAGCTCCATGAAGCATGCCATCAGAATGTTCCATGGCCTTCTCATCACAGTGCTACATGCCCTTGTCATGACAGTGCTCCAAGACACCTGTAATCACAATGCTCCATGCCACTTTTCATCTCAATGCTCCATGAATCCTGTCATCAAAATGCACCATGCCCATCATCATAATGATTCAGGCTATTGTCATCACAATGAAATCAAAATTATCCATGACCACTGTCATCATAATGCTCCAAACCCTTGTGATCACAAAGTGCCATAACACTTATCATCAGAACACCCTATGACGCTCATCATCACAATTATCCATGGTCTTCTCATCACAATGCTCCATGATCTTTGTCATCACAATTCTCAGTACACTTGTCATCACAATGCTCCCTGACACATGTCGTCAGTATGCTCCTTGAACCCTGTCATGACAAGGCTCCATGCCTTTTCATCACAATGATCCATGCACTTTTCATCACAATGCTCCAAGACCCCTGTAATCACAGAGCTCCATGCACTTGTAATCACAGAGCTCCATGACACATGTCATCAGAATGCTCCAAGACCCCTGTAATCACAATGCTCCATGTCCCTTTTCATTAGAATGCTCCATGAGACTTGTCATCACAAATCTCCATGCTCTTATCATCACAGGGCTCCAGGACATTGTCATCACCATGCTCCATTCCCTTGTCATCACAATGCTCCATGACCCCTGTCATCACAATACTCCATGAACATTTTCAGCCCAATGCTCCATGAAATTCTCATCACAGTGCTCCATGTCAAATATCATCAAAATGCTCCATGCCCACTGTCATCACAACACTCCATAACACCTGACAACACAATGATCCGGGACTCTTGTCATCACAATGCTCCATGAACATTTTCAGCCCAATGCTCCATGTCCCTTTTCATCACAATCATCCATGCCATTTTCATCCCAATGCTCCATGACCCCTGTATTCACAATGCTCCGTGACGCTTGTCATCACAATGCTCCATGAAACCTGTCATCACAATGCTCCATGACTTTGTCAGCAAAATGCTACATGACCTTGTCATTACAATGCTCTATGCGCTTGTCATCACTGTACTCCATTACCACTGTCATCACAATCCTCCATGAACCTAGGATCACATTGCTTCATGCCCTTGTCATAACGAAGCTCCATGCTCCTTGAAATCAAAATGATCCATGACCTCTGTCATCACAATGCTACAAACACTTGTGATCACAATGTTCCATAACAGTTGTCATCACAACGCTCCATGATGTCTGTCATTACAATAATCCATGCCCTTTTCATCACAGTGTTTCATGACCTTTGTCATCACAATTCTCAATATACTTGTCATCACAATGTTCCCTGACACTTGTCGTCAGAATGCTCCTTGAAACCTGTCACAAAAAGGCTCCATGCCTTTTTCATCACAAAACCCCATGCCATTTTCATCAAAATGCTCCATGCCATTGTCATGAAAATACTCCACAGGCTTGTCATCAGAATGCTCCATGAATATTGTCATCACAATTCTCCATGCACCTGTCAGAACAATGCTTCCTGACCCTTGTCATCACAATGCTTCAAGCCATTTTCATCACAAAGCTCCATTACCTTTGTCATCAGAATCCTCCATGACACTTGGCATCACAATGCTCCATGACATTGTCATCACAATGAGCCATTACATATGTCATCACAATGCTCCATGACACCACTCTTCACAATAATGCATAACCTGGTCATCACAATGCTCCATGCCCTTGTCATCACAATGCGCCATTCCAACTGTCATCACAATAATCCATGAAAATTATTAGACCAATGGTCCATGCCCTTGTCATCACAATGCTCCATGCCCTAGTTATCATAATGTTCCAAAACACCTGTAATCAGAATGCTCCATGCCCCTTTTCATCAGTATGCTCCATGAGATTTGTCATCACAAGGCTCCATGATTTTCTCATCACAGTGCTCCAGGACCTTGTCATCACAATGCTTCCCGACATTTGCATGAAAATTCTCAATGGCCCTTGTCAACATAATGCTCCAAGCCCTAGTCATCACAATGCTCCATTATATTTGTCATCACAATCCTCCATTACATTTGGCATCACAATGCTCCATGCCATTGTCATCGCAATGGACCATGACATATGTCATCACAATGCTCCCTGACACCTGTCTTCACAATATTCCATGCCCTTGTCATCACAATGCTCCATGCCCTTGTCATCACAATGAACCATGTCCACTGTCATCACAATAATCTAGGAAACTTGTCAGACCAATGCTCAATGAACCTGTCATCACAATGCTCCATGCCCTTGTCATCACAATGCTCCATGACACCTGTCATAACAATGCTCCATGACCCCTGCCATCACAATGTTCCACGGACTTTTCATCACAAGACTCCATGACGCTTGTCATCACAATGCTCCAAGAACCCTGTAATCACAATGCTCCATGCCCTTGTCATCACAATGCTCCAAGACCCCTGTAATTACAATGCTCCATGCCCTTGTCATCACAAAGCTCCTTGACACATGTCATCAGAATGTTCCATGGCCTTCTCATCAAAATGCTGCATGCCATTGTCGTCACAATGCACCATGTGCAATGTCATCACAATAATCTATGAAACTTTACAGACCAATGCTCCATGCCCCTGTCATCACAATGCTCCATGCCCTTGTCATCACAATGCTCCATGACCCCTGTCATCACCATGCTCCGTGACTGCAGTCATCACAATGCTTCATAACGATTGTCATCACAACGGTCCATGCGCGCGTCATCACAAGGCTCTAAGACCTTTGTAAACACAATGCTCCATGAACCTTTCATCACAATTCTCTGTGACCCTTGTCATCACAATGTTCCATGACCCCTCTCATCACAATGCTACATCCCCTTATCATCACAAGGTCCATGACCCATGACATCACAATGTTCCATAACCACTGTCATCAATATGCTCCATGACCCTTTTCATCCCAAAGCTCCATGACCCCTGGCATCACAATGTTCTATAACCCCAGTCATCAAAATATTCCATTACACTTTTCATCAAATTGCTGCATGTCCCTTTCATCAAAATGCTCCCTGCCTTTCTCATCACAATGCACCACACCCTTGTCATCAAAATGCTCAATGACATTGTCATCACAAAGCTCCATGACCCTTGGCATCACAATGCTCCATGTCATTGTCATCACAATGCTCCTTGAAACCTCTCATCACATTGCTCCATGCCCTTGTCATCACAAAGCTCCATGACACTTGTCATCACAATGCTCGATGCCCTTCGCATCACAATGCTCCATGCACTTGTCATTACAATCCTCCATGACCCATGTATCACAGTGTTCCTTGCCCTTGTCATCACAGTGCTCCATGCCCAATCTCATCACAAATATCCATGAAACCTTTCAGACCAATGCTCAATGCCCTTCTCATCACAATGCTCCATTACCTCTGTCATAACAATGCTCCATGACCCCTGCCCACACAATGTTCCACGTCCCTGTCATCACAAGGCTCCATGACCCTTGTCATCACAATGCTCCAAGACCCCTGTAATCACAATGCTCCATGCCCTTGTCATCACAAAGCCCCATGACGCATGCCATCAGAATGTTCCATGGCCTTCTCATCACAATCCTCCATGCCCTTGTCATGACAGTGCTCCAAGACCCCTGTATTCACAATGCTCCATGCTACTTTTCATCACAATGCTCCATGAAGCCTGTCATCAGAATGCTCCATGCCCATCATCAAAATGCTTCAGGCTATTGTCATCACAATGAAATCAAAATTATCCATGACCACTGTCATCATAATGCTCCAAATCCTTGTGATCACCATGTTCCATAACACTTAACATCACAACACCCTATGACGCTCATCATCACAATTATCCATGGTCTTCTCATCACAATGCTCCATGAACTTTGTCATCACAATTATCAATACACTTGTCATCACAATGCTCCCTGACACTTGTCGTCAGTATGCTCCTTGAACCCTGTCATGACAAGGCTCCATGCCTTTTCATCACAATGATCCATGCCTTTTCATCACAATGTTCCAAGACACCTGTAATCACAGTGCTCCATGCCCTTGTCATCTCAAAGCTCAATGACACATGTCATCAGAATGCTCCATAGCCTTCTCCTCAAAATGCTCCAGGCCCTTGTCATCACAATGCTCCAAGACCCCTGTAATCACAATGCTCCATGCCCCTTTTCATCAGAATGCTCCATGAGACTTCTCATTACAAGTCTCCATGCTTTTATCATCACAATTCTCCAGGACCTTGTCATCACCATGCTGCAATCCCTTGTCATCACAATGCTCCATGACACCTGTCATCACAATACTCCATGAATATTTTCAGCCCAATGCTCCATGAAATTCTCATCACAATGCTCCATGACAAATATCATCAAAATGCTCCATGACCACTGTCATCAAAACACTCCATGACACCTGACAACACAATGATCCGGGACTCTTGTCATCACAATGCTCCATGACCCCTGTCAACACAATATTCCATGAACATTTTCAGCCCAATGCTCCATGACACTTGTCATCACAATGCTCCATGCCATTGTCAGCAAAATGCTACATGACATTGTCATTGCAATGCTCTATGCGCTTGTCATCACAATACTCCATTACCATTGTCATCACAAACCTCCATGAACCTTGAGATCACATTGCTTCATGCCCTTGTCATCACAATGCTCCATGGACTTTGAAATCAAAATGATCCATGACCCCTCTCATCACCATGCTCCAAACACTTGGAATCACAATGTCCCATAACACTTGTCATCACAACGCTCCATGATGCCTGCCATCACAATATTCCATGCCCTTTTCATCACAATGCTCCATGACCTTTTTCATCACAATTCTCAATACACTTTTCATCACAATGCTCCCTAACACTTGTCGTCAGAATGCTCCTTGAACCCTGTCACGAAAAGGCTCCATGCATTTTTCATCACAAAGCTCCATGCAATGTTTATCACAATGCTCCATGCCATTGTCATCAAGATACTCCACAAGCTTGTCATCAGAATGCTCCATGACCCTTGTCACCACAATTCTCCATGCACTTGTCAGCACAATGATCACTGACCCATGTCATCAAAATGCTCCATTAACTTTGTCATCAGAATCCTCCATGAAACTTGGCATCACAATGCTCCAGGCCGTTGTTTTCACGATGGGCCATTACATATGTCATCACAGTGCTCCCTGACACCTCTCTTCTCAATACAGCAAGACCTGGTCATCACAATGCTCCATGCCCTTGTCATCACAATGCGCCATTCCAACTGTCATCGCAGTACTCCATGAAAATTTTTAGACCAATGCTCCATGCCATTGTCATCACAATGCTCCATGCCCTTGTTATCACAATGTTCCATGACCCCTGCCATCACAATGCTCCATGCCCTTGTCATCACAAAGCTCCATGACACATGCCATCAGAATGTTCCATGTCCTTCTCATCAAAATGCTCCATGCCCTTGTCAAAACAGTGCTCCAAGACCACTGTAATCACAATGCTCCATTCCCCTTTGCATCTCAATGCTCCATGAACCCTGTCATCACAATGCACCATGCCCATCATCATAATGCTTCCGGCAATTGTCAGCACAATGAAATCAAAATTCTCCATGACCTCTGTCATCACAATGCTCCATGACCCCTGTCATCACAATACTCCATGAACATTTTCAGCCCAATGCTCCATGACACTTGTCATCACAGTGATCCATGACCTTGTCATCCCATTGCTCCATGACCCTTGTATTCACAATGCTCTGTGACGCTTGTCATCACAGTGCTCCATGACACCTGTCATCACAATGCTCCATGCCTTTGTCAGCAAAATGCTACATGAACTTGTCATTACAATGCTCTATGCCTGGTCATCACAATACTCCATTACCATTGTCATCACAATCCTCCATGAACCTTGGGATCACATTGCTTCATGCCCTTGTCATCACAATGCTCCATGCTCCTTGAAATCAAAATGATCCATGACCTCTCTAATCACAATGCTCCAAACCCTTGTGATCACAATGTTCCATAACACTTGTCATCACAACGCTCCTTGATGCCTGTCATCACAATACTCCATGCCCTTTTCATCACAATGCTCCATGACCTTTGTCATCACAATTCTCAATACACTTGTCATCACAATGCTCCCTGACACTTGTCATCAAAATGCTCCGTGAACCCTCTCACGAAAAGGCTCCATGCCTTTTTCAACACAATGCCCCATGCCGTTTTCATCACAATGCTCCACGCCACTGTCAGCAAAAAACTCCACAAGCTTATCATGAGAATGTTCCATGACCCTTTTCATCACAGTTCTCCATGCACTTTTCAGCACAATGCTCCCTGACCTTGTCATCTCAATGCTCCAAGCCACTGTCAGCACAGTGCACCATTACCTTTGTCATCAGAATCCTCCATGACACCTGGCATTACAATGCTCCATGCCATTGTCATCACAATGGGCCATTACATATGTTATCACAATGCTCCCTGACACCTCTCTTCAAAATACTGCATGACCTGGTCATCACAATGCTCCATGCCCTTGTCACCACAATGCACCATTCCAACAGTCATCGCAATAATCCATGAAACTTATTAGACCAATGCTCCATGCCCTTGTCATCACAATGCTCCATGACACTTGTAATCACAATGCTCCATGAACTTTTCATCACAATGCTCTTTGTTCCTTGTCGTCACAATGCTCTATCCCTTTCTCAGCGCATTGCTCCGTGACCCTTGTCATCACAATGCTCCATGCGCTTGTCAGCACGATGCTCCATGACACGTCATCATAATGCACCATGCGCTTGTCATCACAGTGTTTCACAAGCTTGTCAGCACAATGCTCCATGCACTTCTCATCAAAATGCTCTCTCACCACAGATATCACAATGTTACATCACTATTCGTCACAATACTTACTCACCCCTTTTATCCCAATAATCCATAACCCCTGTCATCACAATGCTACATGCACTTATCATCACAATGTTCGATGACCCCTGACATCAAAATGCTCCATAACACCTGTCATCAAAATGCTCCATGACCCTTTTCATCATAATGCTCCATGACCTCTGACATCACAATGTTCCATAACCCCTGTCATCAAAATGTTCCATGACACTTTTCATCAAATTGCTCCATGACCCTGTCATCACAATGCTCCCTGCCCTTCTCATCACAATGCACAACGCCCTTGTCATCAAAATCCTCCATGACATTTGTCATCACAAAGATCCATGACCCTTGGCATCACAGTGCTCCATGTCATTGTCATCACAATCCTCCATGAACACTCTCATCACATTGCTCCATGCCCTTGTCATCACAAAGCTCCATGACAGATGTCATCAGAATTCTCCATGGCCTTCTCATCACAATGCTCCATGCCCTTGCCGTCACAATGCTCCATTACAACTGTCATAACAATGCTCCATTACCCCTGCCATCACGATGTTCCATGGCCTTGTCATCACAGTGCTCCATGACACCTGTCATCACAATGCTCCATGACTTTGTCAGCAAAATGCTACATGACCTTGTCATTACAATGCTCTATGCGCTTGTCATCACAATACTCCATTTCCATTGTCATCACATTCCTCCATGAACCTTGAGAGCACATTGCTTCATGCCCTTGTCATCACAATGCTCCATGCTCCTTGAAATCAAAATGATCCATGTCCTCTGTCATCACAATGCTCCAAACCCTTGTGATCCCAGTGTTTCATAACACTTGTCATCACAATGCTCCATGATGCCTGTCATCACAAAATTCCATGCCCTTTTCATCACAGTGCTCCATGACATTTGGCATCAAAATGCTCAGTTCACTTGTCATCACAATGCTCCCTGAAACTTTTCATCAGAATGCTCTTTGAACCCTGTCACGAAAAGGCTCCATGCCTTTTTCATCACAATGCCCCATTCCGTTTTCATCACAATGCTCCGTGACCATTGTCATCAAAATGCTCCATGACTTTGTCTGAAAAATGTTCCATGACCCTTGTCATCACAATGTGCCATTCGCTTTTCATCACAACGGTCCAGAAAATTTTCATTGCAATGCGCCATAAACCTTGTAATCACAATGCTCCATACACTTCTCATCAAAATGCTCTCTCACCAGAGATATCACAGTGTTCCAACACTAGTTGTCACAATACTCCCTCACTACTGTAATCACAATGTCCCATGACCCCTATCATCACAATGCTACATCCCTTTATCATCAAAATTTTCCATGACCCCTGACATCACAATATTCTATAACCCCTGTCATCAAAATGTTCCAATACACTTTCCATCATATTGCTGAATGACCCTCTCATCAAAATACTCCTGGCCCTTATCATAACAATGCACCATGCACTTGTCATCAAAATGCTCCATGACATTTGTCATCACAATGCGCCATGACACTTGGCATCACAATGCTCCATGAACCCTCTCATCACATTGCTCCATGCCCTTGTCATCACAAAGCTCCATGACACTTGTCATCAAAATGCTCGATGCCCTTCTCATCACAATGCCCCGTGACCTTGTCATTACAATCCTTCATGACCCATGTATCACAGTGTTCCATGCCCTTATCAACACAATGCTCTATGCCCACTCTCATCACAATAATCCATGAAACTTATTAGACCAATGCTCCATTCCCTTGTCATCACAAGGCTCCATGCCCTTGTTATCACAATGTTCCATGACCCCTGTCATCACAATGCTCCATGCCTCCATTCATCACAATGCTTCATGACCTTTGTCATCACAATGGTCCATGCCCTCATCATCAGCAGTCTCTGTGACCTTTTTAACCACAATGCTCCATGAAATTTTCATCACAATGCTCTTTGACCCTTGTCATCTCAATGCTCTATGCCTTTCTCAGCACAATGCTCCATGACCCTCATCATCACAATGCTCCATGACCCATGTCATCACAATGCACCCTGCAATTTTCATCACAGTGCTCCACAATCTTTTCACCACAATGCTCCATAAAACTTGTCATCACAGTTCTCCATGCACTTCTCATCAAAATGCTCTCTCAACACTGATATCACAATGTTACATCACTATTCATCACAATACTCCCTCAGCCCTGTCATCACAATATTCCATGACTTCTGTCTTTGCAATGCTACATGCACATATCATCACAAAGTTCGATGACCCCTGATATCACAATGTTCCATAACCCCTGTCATCAAAATGCTCCATAACAATTTTCCTCAAAATGCTCAATGACCCCTGACATCAAAATGTTCCATAGCAACTGTCATCAAAATATTCCATGACCCTTTTCATCAAATTGCTCTATAACCCTGTCATCACAATACTCCCTGCCCTTCTCATCACAATGTACCACGCCCTTGTCATCAAAATGCTCCATGACCTTTGTCATCACAAGGATCCATGACCCTTGGCATCTCAATGCTCCATGCCATTGTCATCACAAAACTCCATGAACCCTCTAATCACAATGCTCCATACCCCTTTGCATCTCAATGCTCCATGAACCCTGTCATCAAAATGCACCATTCCCATCATCATAATGCTTCAGGTTATTGTCATCACAATGAAATCAAAATATTTGATGATCTATCTCATCACAATGCTCCAAATCTTTTTGATCACAATGTTCCATAACACTTATCATCAAAATGTCCCATGACGCTCATCATCACAATTATCCATGGTCTTCTCATCACAGTGCTCCATGACCTTTGTCATCACAGTGCTCTATACACTTGTCATCACAATGCTCCCTGACACTTGTCATCAGTATGCTCCTGGAACCCTGTCATGACAAGGCTCCATACCATTTTCATAACAATGATCCATGCCAATTTCATCACAATGCTCCAAGACACCAGTAATCACAATGCTCCATGCCCTTTTCATCACAATGCCCCAAGACCCATGTAATCACAATACTCCATGCCCCTTTTCATCAAAATGCTCCATGAGACATGTTATTACAAGGCTCCATGGCCTTCTCATCACAATTCTCCAGGAACTTTTCATCACAGTGCTCCATTCCCTTGTCATCACAATGCTCCATGACGCATGTCCTCACAATACTTCCTGAATATTTTCAGTCCAATTCTCCAGGAACTTCTCATCACAATGCTTCATGATCCCTATCATCACAATGCTCCATTACCACTGTCATCGCAATGCTCCATGACCCCTGACAGCACAGTGATCCGGGACTCTTTTCATCACAGTGCTCCATTCCCTAGTCATCACAATGCTCCATGAACATTTTCAGCCCAATGCTCCATAACGTTTGTCATCACAATGATCCATGACCTTGTCATCCCAATGCTCTATGACCCCTGTAATCACAATGATCCCTGATGCTTCTCATCACAGTGCTCTATGACACTTATCATCACAATGCACCATGCCTGTGTCAGCAAAATGCTACATGACCTTGTCATCAAAATGCTGCATTTGCTTGTCATCACCATACTCCCTTACCATTGTTATCACAATGCTCCATGAATCTTGGGATCACATTGCTTCATGCCCTTGTCATCCCAATGCTCCATGCTCCTTGAAAACAAAATGATCCATGACTTCTATCATCACAATGCTCCAAACCCTTGTTATCACAAAGTTCCATAACACTTGTCATCACAACGCTCCATGATGCCTGTCATCACAATACTCCATGTCCTTTTCGTCAAAATGCTCCATGATCTTTTTCATCACAATTCTCAATACACTTGTCATCACAATGTTCCCTGACACTTGTCGTCAGAATGCTCCTTGAAACCTGTCATGAAATGGCTTCATGCCTTTTTCATCACAATGCTCCATGCCCTTTTCATCACAATGCTCCATGCCATTGTCGTCACAATACTCCACAAGCTTGTCATCAGAATGCTCCATGACACCTGTCATCACAATGCTCCATGGCCACTGTCATCACAATGCTCCATACCCCTTGTCATTACTGTGCTCCATGACGCTTGTCATCACAATTATCCATGGTCTTCTCATCACAATGTTCTACGCCCTTGTCATCAAAATGCTCCATGACACTTGTCATCACAATGCTCCATGGCCACTGTCATCACAATGCTCCTTTCCCCTTGTCATTACAGTGCTCCATGACGCTCATCATCACAATGCTCCACGATCTTGCCATCACAATGCTCCATTCCCTGGTCATCACAATGCTCCATGCCCTGGTCATCACAATGCTCCATGTCCCCTGTCATCACAATTCTCCTCGTTCTTGGCATCACTATGCTCCATGACAGTTCTCATCACCGTGTTACATGATTTGTCATCACAATTCTCTATGCACTTGTCATCGCAATGCTCCATGACCCCTGTCATAGGAAGCTCTATGTGCTTCTCATCACAATGTTTCATGAACTTGTCATCAAAATTCTCAATGGCCATTGTCATCACAATGCTCCATGCCCTTGTCATCACAATGCTCCAAGCCCTTGTCATCAAAATGCTCCATTACATTTGTCATCACAATCCTCCATGACACTTGGCATCACAATGTTCCATTCCATTGTCATCGCAATGGACCATGACATATGTCATCACAATGCTCCCTGAGACCTGTCTTCAAAATACTCCATGACCTTCTCATCACAGTGCTCCATGCCTTGTCATCACATTGCACCATGCCCACTGTCATCACAATAATCCATGAAACATGTCAGGCCAATGCTCCATGACCCTGTCATCACAATGATCATTGCCTTTTCATCACAATGCTCTATGAACCCTGTCATCACAATGCTCCATGACTCCAGTCATCACAATGCTTCATGACCTTTGTCATCACAATGGTCCATGCCCTCGTCATCACAAGGCTCTGTGACCTTTTTCACCAAAATGCTCCATGAAATTTTCATCACAATGCTCGTTGACCCTTCTCATCACAATGCTCCATGCCTTTGTCAGCACAGGGCTCCATGACCCATGTCATCACAATGCAACATGTGCTTGTCATAACAATGCTCCACAACCTTGTCATCACAATGCTCCATAAAACTTGTCATCACAATGCTCCATGCACTTCTTATCAAAATGCTCTCTCACGAATGATATCAAAATGTTCCCTCACTAGTCATCACAATACACCCACTCCCCTGTCATCACAATGGTCCACAACACCGTCATGAAAATGTTCCATGACTCCTGACATCACAATGTTCCATAACCCCTATCATCAAAATGTTCCATGACACTTTTCATCAAATTGCTCCATGACCCTGTCATCACAATGCTCCCTGCCCTTCACAAGAGAATTCACCACACACTTGTCATCAAAATGCTCCATGACCTTTGTCATCACAAAACTCCATGACACTTGGCATCACAATGCTCCATGCCACTGTCATCACAATGCTCCAAAAACCTCTCATCACATCGTTCCAAGCCCTTGTCATCACAGTATCCATGATGCTTTTCATCACAATGCTCGATGCCATTCTTCTCACAATGCTCCATGCGCTTGTCATTACAATCCACCATGAACCATGTATCACAGTGTTCCGTGCCCTTGTTATCACAATGCTCCTTGCCCCCTCTCATCACAATAATCGATGAAACATCTCAGACCAATATTCCATGCCCTTTTCATCACAGTGATCCAAGACTCTTCTAATCATAATGCTCCATGCCCCTTTTCATCTCAATGCTCCATGAACGCTGTCATCACAATGCACCAATGCGCATCATCATAATGCTTCATCCTATTGTCATCACAATGAAGTCAAAATGCTCTATGACCTCTGTCATCACAATGCTCCAAATCCTTGTGATCACAATATTCCCTAACACTTATCATCACAGCTCCCCATAACGCTCGTCATCACAATTATCCATGGTCTTCTAATCACAATGCTCCATGACATTTGCCATCACAATGCTCAATACCCTTGTCATCACAATGGTCCCTGACACTTGTCATCAGTATGCTCCTTGAACCCTGTCATGACAAGGCTCCATGCCTTTTTCATCACAATGTTACATGCCCTTTTCCTCACAGTGCTCCAAGACCCCTGTAATCACAATGCTCCATGCCCTTGTCATCACAAAGCTCCATGATGCATGTCATCAGAACGCTCCATGACATTCTCATCCCAATGTTCAATGCCCTTGTCATCACAATGCTCCAAGACCCCTGTAATCACAATGCTCCATGACCCTTTTCATCAGAATGCTCCATGAGACTTGTCATCACATGGCTCCATGGTCTTCTCCTCACAGTGCTCCAGTACCTTGTCATCACAATGCTCCTTGACCCCTGTCATCACAATACTCCATGAATATTTTCTGCCCAATGCTCCATGACGTTCTCATCACAATGCTCCATGACCTCTGTCATAACAATGCTCCATGACCACTGTCATGACAATGCTCCATGAACCCTGACAACACAATGATCCGGGACGCTTGTCATCAAAATGCTCCATGCCCTTGTCATCCCAATGCTCCATGAACCCTTTAATCACAATGCTCCATGACGCTTGTCATCACCGTGCTCCATGAACCTTGTCATCACAATGCCTTTGTCAGCAAAATGATACATAATCATGTCATCACAATGCTCCAAGACCCCTGTAATCACAAAGCTCCATGACCCTTTTCATCAGAATGCTCCATGAGACTAGTCATCACATGGCTCCATGGTCTTCTCATCACAGTGCTCCAGTACCTTGTCATCACAATGCTCCTTGACCCCTGTCATCACAATACTCCATGAACATTTTCAGCCGAATGCTCCATGACGTTCTCATCACAATGCTCCATGACCTCTGTCATCACAATGCTCCATGACCACTGTCATGACAACGCTCCATGAACCCTGAGAACACAATGTTCCGGGACGCTTGTCATCAAAATGCTCCATGCCCTTGTCATCCCAATTCTCCATGAACCCTGTAATCACAATGCTCCATGACGCTTGTCATCACAGTGCTCCATGAACCTTGTCATCACAATGCCTTTGTCAGCAAAATGATACATAATCTTGTCATCACAATGCTCCATGTGCTTGTCATCACAATCCTCCATGACCCTTGGGATCATATTGCTTTATGCCCTTGTCATCTCTATCTTGCCTTTCTGGTTTTTACAGATTTTCGGATGCCATTTTTGACCGGTGGGAAGCGACAATTCTTTGTAGTGTGGATTTGCGTAGTGTGCTTGCTTGATTGGCCAAAAAGTGCCTATGCCTTTTCTCTTGAATATATTCAGGAGAAAATTCATACACTGTTTTTGGCCAAGTGCATCATTCTCGAAGTTGTGATGCATTTCCTGTGCTTTAAAGGCGATTCCAATTTACCTCTTGAAATATGTTTTGTGCAATTCTGCCTCATTTTCAAGTCCGCTTTGTTGCCTTCCCTCAACATATTTTTGGAAGAGAGTAGTCCTTTATAACTCTGCAGGTTTTTGATTTGCTTTGCCCCTGCGCTCCAATTTTCAAATCCCATTATTGGGAGCTGACCGCAAATCCACAATTTTGCTTCAGGACCTATACTGGTTCCAGGGGTGGCTATACTGGTTCCCTGTGGGTGGCTGAGGCTGTGGTTAATTCTTCTTCCTGACGGGAATTTAGAGTGACATGTGTCCGTCCAAATGCCTACATCTACTCTCTGATTGGTTTCTCCCTCTTCCCTTTAATCCTCTGCACAATTAGCAAACTGTGCGAACCAGGAGGTTATAGGGAATGACTCTCCTAAGTTGGGAGATTGATAGTAAAGTTGTTGGAATGCCAAACTGTAGCACAAGGAGAGGAAAAAGTAGGAGACTTTCAGAAACCTTTCGCCATCACAGGGTGTCCATTCTCTAGGTTTCCCATACATGTTATAACTGTAGTGATATTCCCTTCTACCTGGAAATTTGGGACCCATGGAATGGTGGCATGCATTACTACTTTAAAGGGTCTGCATTTTCTCTCCCAATCTCACCAGTCCTCTCAGTCCCAAGTGTCCAGCCTTATGTCTCATCCAGCTGTCTTTGCAGATAGGGTCATTCTAGGTTTCATCAGAACCCCTGAAGGAATTGTGTAAGAATTTCGTTGTTTTTTTGTTTTGTTTTTGAAATTCATTTTTATAATGGGGTTGAGCTGATTTTCCCTGACGTGTTTATGACGGTCTAGACACACTTGTTTCCCTTACACAGGCATATCAATACATAGGTTTTAAGATTCTTACTAATCAGATATATTCCTCTGTGGGGAATAGGGGTTTTGAGTCCCGTTCACTGAGGAAGGTGTAGGTCTTGTCTATTCTGTATTTGGTTTATGGAATGGTACCTGTGCTAATATCAAACTCTGGTTTTATGCATCACCCCACCTCTCCTTTCCCCTTAAGGAGGCATAAGAGTGTTTTCTAAATGTGAGACGCTGCTCTCTTTCCTAATTCAGTTCATGTGTTGTGATGTTGACATTCCCTCTCTAAGTGATATCTTATGATAAGATTCTTTTTCTGTGTGACTAATTTCCCTTAGAATCATCATACCTAAATCCTCTCATTATGCTGCTACTGGCCTTATGACATTGATTTCACGTCTGAGTGATATTCTGTTGTACAAAATTACCACAAATTCTTTATGCATTTCTCTTTTTCCTGGGATACTTTAGGTGTACTGAAGTTGAGGTTCTTGTATGCAGAGCAGTCCTAAACTTTTTGGTGCCTGTGTCTTGTTGATATTTACTCTTCCCAAGTTATATGTCCATGAGTTGAAGTCCCCTTTGCTCGGGGGCTTTGTATTTTAGATGTTTTAGGAAACAGCATACACTTCTTCAGAGTAGCTCTTGGATATTTATACCCCACCCATCAGCGTGACTAGTCTCCCTGTTTTCCATGGCCTCTCCTGCATTTTTGATTTCTACACATTTTTTGGATGGACTTTCTGAGCAGTGGAAATTGAGACTTCTTTATTGTGCGGATTTGCATTTCCCTCTTGCTTGGTAGGCCAAAAACTCTGTATGTGTTTTTTTCCTGAAAATATTCACGAAAAAAACGCATACACCCTTTTGCCCAACTGCATCATTTTAGAAATTCTGCTGCTTTTCACATGCTTTAAATGTGAGTACAATCTACCTTTTGAAATCTGTTTCCTGCAATTCTGCCTCTCATTCAGAACCTCTTCGTTGCCTTACCTGAATATATTTTTGGACGTTGGTTATCATTTATATCTTTGCAGGTCTTTGAATTGTCTGCTCCTGAGCTCCATTTTGCGACTCTCTTTTTTTGTGAGCTGACCGCCAAACCATTGGATTGATTCCGGCCCTATTCTGGTTCTGGGGAGGCAGGCTGAGCCTTTGGTTAATTCTTCTTCCTAATGGGAAATTAGAGTGACATGTGCCTGTCAAAACTACTACAGCTAATCTCTCATTGGTTCCTCCTCTTCCCATTTATCCTCTGCAAAAATTGCAAACTGTGTGAAACAGGAGGTTAAAGGTGCTGATTCTCCAAGTCGGGAGATTGTTAGTAATGTGGCTGGAATGGCGAACCCCAGCACCAGGAGATCAAAAATGAGGTGCATTTTAGACACCTCTCCTGAGCACACGGTGTACATTCACCTCGGTTTCCCAGGCATGTTTTCACTGTCAGAAGATTCCCTTGAAAGTGCAGATTTGGGACCCATGGAATGGGTACCAGGCAGTATTACTTTAAAAGGTCTGCATTTCCTCACCCAGCCTCTCTAACATCTCTTAGCGTGCATAGCTTCCAGCCTTATATATCATCCTGCTGTGGGTCTACATGTGTTCAATCCATGTTACATCGTAGCCCTTCAACAAAAGTTGTAAGAATTTTTGTCTGTCTCACCGTTTTTATAAATATTTTTAAATTTATTTTTATATTGGTTACAGCTGATTTTCAAAGCTCTGTTTTTTGCTGCTGTACATCCACTTGATTCATGTACTGTGAGACAACAAGAAATTCTTTCTCAGATGCTTATGAGTCATATGTGTTATTTTCCAGTGACTTGAGTGGACTGAGTGCCGTTCTTTGAGGTACCGTGTACGCCTTGCCAGTTATTCAATTCGGTACTTGGAATGGTATCTTTGCTAATTTCAACCTCCTGGATAATACCTCACCATTCCCCACCTTTCCCATTTAGCAGCCTTATGTCTATTTTCTACATATTTGACTATGTTTCTGTTTTGTAGTTTATTTCAGGTGTAGCCATTTTTGATTCCACCTTTAAGTGACATCTTATGATATGTGTCTTTTTCTTTCTGACATGTGTCACTTAGAATGATCGTATGTAACTCCTCCAGAGTTGTTACAACTGGCCTTATTTCATTGATTTCTGGATGAGTAATATTCCACTCTACATAAGTACCCCATCTCTTTTATCCATTTTATCCTTCCAGGGACATTTAGGTTATATCCAAGTGGAGGCCCTTTTTAACAGAGAGGTGGTAAACGTTAGGGTGCCTGTTTTCTGTCATTTTTTGTTTTTCCCAAGGTATACGCCCATGAGTGCAACTGCCCTATGCTCTGTAGCTCAGTTTTCAGATGTTTTAGCAAACACAATACACTTCTCCAGAGTGGCCGTTGGCAAATTACATTTCCACTATCAGCCTCACAGGGCTCCCTTTTCTCCTCACCCTGTCCTGCATTTCTGGTGTTTACACTTTATGTGGATGGCCCTTCTGACT
The DNA here is from genome assembly GCF_964341445.2 of Mesoplodon mirus. Taxonomy (NCBI): domain Eukaryota; kingdom Metazoa; phylum Chordata; class Mammalia; order Artiodactyla; family Ziphiidae; genus Mesoplodon; species Mesoplodon mirus. The sequence goes on along the minus strand of NW_028295614.1, from coordinate 768,497 downwards.
GATGTGAAGTGATTCATTTTGTAGTATTGATTTCCAGTGCCCACCTGTTTGGTTGGATAAAAAGTGGGAATGGCCTTTACTTGAATATATTCAGAAAAAAATGCATACGCCCTTTTGGGCCAAGTGCATCATTGGCGATGTTCAGCCCCTTTTCTTGTGCTTTAATGGGGAGACCTTTCTACCTCTTCAAATCTGTTTCCTGCCACTCCCCCTTGCTTACAAGTCCTTTTCTGTGACTTACCTCAAGACATTTTTCAACAATAGATGTTTCCAACTCTGCAGTTTCATGAATTTTAGTGCCCTTGAGTTCCATTTTTCAACTTGTGTTTTTGGAAATTCGACACAAAACAGCAGGATTTCCTCTAGCCCTATTCTCTTTCTGTGGGCAATTCTACCTTTGATGAATTTGTCTTCCGGATTGGAAATTAGAGTGGCATGTGCCTGTCCGAAGACCTAAGACTTGTCTCTAAATTTTTCTCATCCTTCCGCTTCATTCTCTGGACAGATTCCAAACTGTGTGCAACAGGATGTTGACGGTGCTGATATCCGCAAGTGAGGAGATTGTTAGGAAAGATGCTGGAGGGGTGAACCCGAGCACCAGGCGATGAGGAGATGAGGTGCCTTTTCCAAACTCTTTCCGATCAAACGGTGTACCTCCTCTAGTTGTGACAGGCATGTTTTAGCTGTAGGAAGGGTCCCGTGCATGGAAGGAGAACACCAGGGATTTTTCCAAATCAGTGCCTCCCCGAACCCCAAACTGGGGAATTTTTAAGCTACAGCTACACGTATGTCCATTAAGGGCCTTGGGAAATAGGCAGAGCCCAAACTTTAGATGATTGAAATCTTCAGGTTCAGAAGCGCTCACCATCGGCCTTGCTTAGGTTACATTTTATCTGTCATTGATAGATGATGTCAATAAAAATATCGATTCTTTTTCAGATTATTTCCCCTTATAGGTTATTGCAAAATATTCAGTGTAGTTCCCTGTGCTATACAGTAGTTCCTTGTTGATGATCTATTTTATACATAGCAGTGTGTATGTGTTAATCCCAAACTGTTAATTTATCCCTTTTCCTACCTTTCCCCTTTGGTAATAATAAATTATAAGATTTTATACTTCTCAGGAATGGGGGAGCTGAAAGAGAGGTATACTTTTCAATGGAAAAGCATTCAAAACAAGATTGAAGCTTCAGCCAAGAGTATTCGATGTACATCCATGGAAATAAATCACTTCATTTCTCTAATGTTGACCTGACAAATAAGACAGACATCTTCACTGAACTTGCTTATAGTAAAGTGATGGAAATATCAAATGTAAGTCTTAGAAACATCTTATTTTACCCGAGCATTATACACTGCTCTATGTTAACTACAGTTTGGCTCACACATCTGTTCATTGAAGTTACAATGTTCTCAATTTCTGTTACTGATCCTCCAGAGTGGACCCCAACAGAAGTCCCCGTGCCCAGTGTCATTGGAGCCAACAGATCAAGACTGAGTTTGGTTCAGAAGCAAAGGAAACATTATTTTGAAAACCGAATGGAGAGGTGAGTGTGTGCACTCCCCCACGGGCTGTGGGCTGGGATGCTGAGTAGGGATCCCGGCAGCGTCAGTGGGAGTTAGGGGATGGAGGTCTCGAGGGCTGGGTTGGCTGCAGCTCACGCTCTATGCCGTGCAGTCTGCATGGGACTCCGCTAGCTGAGGTGTCGACCCAGCCATTCTGCACTAGGAAGTCGGGTCTGAAGTGCCGGGCGTGGGACCTCTGCATGCGGAACCCTAGGAGCATGTGAAATTAGACAAAGCAAAAAGGAAAAACAGGTTAGACTTTATTTTATTGCCCAGATTCTCTTTTTATCTCCCAGGGATTTTTAATGAACGTTGCCAGAGACGAACACCTCCTCTGCTTTTTGTTCCGTTCCTCATTCTTGGGGTGTTGAGGGTGAAGACCCCTCTTTGTAACTGCTTCATGCTGTGGTGGGAGCCCTGATACCTAGGGGGAGGGGCAAAACGTCTCCCCACCAGCCTCCAGGTGAGGTTGATTGTCCCAAAGCCTCCTGCCTCACTTCTCGTCCGCCTGAGCACCAGCATTGGAAGTGTTATAGATTCTAATGACCTTTAAGGGTCCAGGAAAGAGATGCGCAGAGATGCTGTGGTGGCAGGTTTCACCCCACCCCACATTTGTTCAGTGACATTAGGCTGACTTTTTTGCCAGCCTAGATGCTCTGACCAGTAGTCTGTGCTTTCTTTAATTAGGTCCCTGAATTAATGTACAAACAGCACCATGTGTCAGAGCCCTGCCCGTGCAACTCCCAGACAGTCCAGGGTCAGTGGTGATCCAGGACCATGACGTCTACTGAGTCAACGGCCTTTAGAAGTACCCAGCAGTCCAGCCGGTCATATTGGCCAACATCACCGCGGTGTCTGTAGGGTTTTCTATGGTGAAAGCGTGATATACGTTTCCCCCCCCCAAGCTTATTAGCTCCCCTCTGGGTGCAGTAAGTCCTGCAAGCAGTAGTCTGCTCTTTCGGGGCACAGTCTTGTTGTTTTCTGAGAGAAACTCCAGGTCAAGTGATGGTCACATGAGTCATCTTGGGGGCCCGTTGCCCCCATTTGTCTCTCTGGAGGTTGGAGTAGGAGGGCCTCCTCACTCGAGGTCAGTGTGTCCACAGAGCGAACCCTGCATCTTCAGGACATGATGGGTGGTTAGGATCACCACGTGGGGTCCTATTCCCTTAGGAGGGAGTTAGCATTGTGGGCTGCTGATTTCCAGCTTTTTAGATACCCCAGTATCCTGGCCTGATGAGTCAGTGGGCAAAGCCCTTGGTGACCATAGTTTATCATACCTGAAGGGCATTCTTGTGTTGCTCCATTTCAAGTGGTCCCAGTTTTTGCACTAAGTCTCCAAGGGCGATTAACCTTTGACCGGGTATGTAAAGGTCAAAGGGTTTAGCTAAATTAGGGAGTTCCTGGGCAAGGATCTGAATTGACTGCTCTTTCCATTCTTGAAAGGCTGCTTCTGGATTCTATTCAAAAGGATCATCATCTTTTCGTGTCAGTGTTTCAGGTAGAGGCCCAGCTATTAGACTGTAGTTAGGGATCCAGATGCAGAAAACCTTGGCCTCCCCAGGAACCCCTAAGCTGTCTTCTAGTTTTAGAAGAGGTAAGGCTGCAAATGGCTTCTTCCCTATCCTGGGATGCGTTTCTCCAAATATCTGTGAGAATGAAGCCCAGGCAAGTCACCTGAGCCTGGGATATTTGAGCCTTTTTCTTGGACACCTTCTATCCTTTCTTGGTTAGGTAGTTCCGAGGCGTCTTTAGTAGGCCTGGCAATCAGAATGTCATCTGCATATTGAAGGAGGGTTCCCTTTTACAGAGGTAGAACGTTTAGGTCTTTAGAGTACATTTCCCCAATGATGGTGAGGGGATTTTTGAACCATTGGGGCAGGACGGCCCAGCATTATTGGCTTTGTTGCATGTTGTGTCCTGCCACTCACAAGCCAAAAATTCTTGTGACTCTGAGATGAATGGAATACAGAAGAAGGCATCATTGAAGTCTAATACAGAATGTCATGGCCTGGTGGATGGTAGAATGAGCAGCAGGGTGTAGGAAATAGGATCTACTAGATGTAGATCCTCGGTGGCTTCACTAACTGTCCTGATATCCTTTACCAGGTCTCCAGAAGCCCATGGGGCTCTCGTGGTCAGGCCAATCCCAGGTTATGGAGCTCACCTGGGCTGCATCCCGCACCCCACAGCCCACGGGGCTCTCGTGTTCAAGTCCCTCCCAGGGTATGGAGCTCACCTGTGCAGCTACCCAGCAGCCCATGGGGCTCTCATAGTCAGGCCCTTCCCAGGATACGGAACTCCCCTGGGCAGGTACCCCAGCAGGGCTGGACACACAGGAACTGTGCACATAGCCCACCTTGCAGAGAACCCCCAGCTCACCTGTCGCTCACAGCTGACACAGAACACCTCAGAGCAGGACTTGAACTAACAAACAGTAGCTCTGACAGGTCTGTGACCCTGGCTATCACTCTGTGCAGCCTCTCTCTGCCTGGTCTTCCAGACACTTCCACTGCAGCCAGGGCACCAGGCCTCTGTCTCCACCCACCATCACTCCTCTCCCTGACTCCTGGGTTCCTCTCATTAGGATAGGGTCTTCTTGAAGTGGTTTTCCACTCATGGGCCAGATAAAATGATAAGAAAACAAGCCGCAGCTGCAGCCCCTTGTCTATCCTGACTCTCAAGGCCCACACCTGTTCCTTGGGACTGACCCGTTTAGCAAGGTTCATTTTCTGCAACTGTGAGCCCCTGAGGGGTGAGGTTTGGCTGATTTGGGCAGCCTGACACTGCCTGCCAGCCCCCCACCACAGGTGTGCCTGGGTTGTGGTCAATATAAACACCTCTCCAGTCAGCAAAAGCCCCTGTAGCTCTGACTGACGCCATATTCTTTGCCCCGTCAGCAGTTTCGGGGCTGGGGTGGTGGGAGTGAGTGAGGGGCCGTGCCTTTGTGGGTGGCCCAGTGTGATTTGGGCTCTGCTGGACTTTCTGCAGGAGTTGCCAGGCTGCCACCTGCTAAAGAAGAGGATGTGTCACCCATACCTGCCACTGGAATTTCTCCCCAGGCAGAGGTGAGGAAGTAAAAAAGCAGTGGTGGCTGTGGCAGGAGGGGTGTCTCAGGCAGGGAAATGGAAAGCTTCCAGAAGAGCATCTGGGGCCAGGACCATCCTGGCTGGCCTGCAGGCACCAAGTCGGCCTGCGTGCTCTCGCTAGTGTGGCTCCACAGCCCTTCCTCTAGGCTTGCAAGTGCTTGTACATATTCAGGTGTTTTACCTGGAAAAGGTGGGAAGAGTTCAGCTGCAGCAGGACTGGGGCTCAGCTCACATTTACTCACAGACGCCTCGACACAGTCCCCCAGCTTTGCAATGAGGATGCTCCTTGTGGGGGGGAGTGCTGCTGACGGCATGGGAGACTATTTCCCACCTCTGACCAACTTAAGAATTTTTTACCACTGGAGCAAGTGCCCTGATACGATTTTCCTCTGTATCACTGGTGGGTTCTGTGTTATTTGTTTTTCTTTTTTTCTTTTTGGTTCAAGGTAGATTTTATTTATTCCTCTGTTTTTTTTATTTTGGAGATACAAACATGGAAATAATGCATTAATATAAAGACGTCTATGTGTAGGGAAATACTTTTTTTCTGTTTTATTTTATTAAATGTTATTATTTATTTTTAATTTTTTTAAACTTATTTCTTTTATACAGCAGGTTCTTATTGGATATGTATTTTATACATATAAGTGTGCACATGTGAATCCCAGTCTCCCAATTCATTCCACCAACACCCTCACATGGCGTTCCCTCCTTGGTGTCCATATGTTTGTTCTCTACATCTGTCTCTATCTCTGCCCTGCAAACTGGTTCATCTGTACCATTTTTCTAGGTTCCACATATATGCATTAATATACAATATTTGTTTTTCTCTTTCTGACTTACTTCACTCTGTATGACAGTCTCTAGATCCATCGAGGTCTCTACAAATGACCCAATTTCATTCCTATGTATGGCTGAGTAATATTCTGTTGTATATATGTACCACGTCTTTATCCATTCGTCTGTCTGTGGGCACTTAGGTTGCTTTCCTTACCTGTCTATTGTAAATAGTGCTGCAGTGAACATTGTGGTGAATGTGTCTTTTTGATTTATGGTTTTCTCTGGGTATATGCCCAGTAGTGGGATTGCTGGATTATATGGTAATTCTATTTTTGTTTTTTAAGGAACCTCCATACTGTTCTCCATAGAGACTGTATCGATTTACATTCCCAACAATAGTGGAAGAAGGTTCCTTTTCTCCACACCCTCTCCAGCATTTGTTGTTTGTAGATTTTCTGATGATGCCCATTCTAACAGGTGTGACGTGATACCTCATTGTAGTTTCGATTTCCATTTCTCTAATAATTAGTGATGTTCAGCAGATTTTCATGTGCGTACTGGCCATCTCTATGTCTTCTTGGAAGAAATGTCTATTTAGATCTTCCATTTTGTATTGGGTTGTTTGTTTTATTAATATTGAGCTGCATGAGCTGTTTATATATATTGGAGATTAATCATTTGTCCATTGATTCGTTTGCAAATATTTTCTGCCATTCTGAGGGTTGTCTTTTCGTCTTGTTTGTAGTTTCCTTTGCTTTGCAAAAGCTTTTACGTTTCATTAGGTCCCATCTGTTTAGTTTTCTTTTTTATTTCATTACTATAGGAGGTGGATCAAAAGATCTTGCTGTGATTTACGTCAGAGTATCTTTCGTAAGTTTTCCTCTCAGAGTTTTATACTGTCTGGTCTTACATTAAGGTCTCTAATTCATTTTGAATATATTTTTATGTATGGTGTTGGGGAGTGTTCTAATTTCATTCTTTTACATGTAGCTCTCCATATTTCCCAGCACCAATGATTGAAGAGACTGTCTTATCTCCATTGTATAGTCTTGCCTCCTTTGTCATAGATTAGTTGACCATAAGTGTGTAGGTTTATCCTTGGGCTTTGTTTTTTTCTTTTCCTTTTACACGTTTATTGGAGTATAATTGTTTACAATGGAGTGTTCGTTTCTGCTGTAAAACAAAGTGAATCAGCTATACATATACAAATATCACCAGATCCCCTCCCTCTTGCATCTCCCTCCCACACTCCATATCCCACCCCTTTATGTGGTCACAAAGCACCGAGCTGATCTCCCTGTTCTATGTGGCTGATTCTCAGTAGCTATCGGTGTTACATTTCGTAATGCATTTATGTCCATGCCACTCTCTCACTTCGTCCCAGCTTACCCATCCCCCTTAAGGTGTCCTCAAGTCCTTTCTCTATGTCTGTGTCCTTAATCCTGTCCTGCCACTAGGTTCTTCAAAATCTTTTTTTTTCTTCATTAGATTCCATATATCTCTGTTAACATACAGTATTTGTTTTTCCCTTTCTGACTTACTTCACTGTGTAGGACAGATTCTAAGTCCATCCACCTCAGTACAAATAACTCAGTTTTGCTTCTTTTTATGGTTGAGTAATATTTGATGGTATATATGTGCCAGATCTTCTTTATCCATTCATCTGTCGATGGACACTTAGGTTGCTTCCATGTCCTGGCTAATGCAAATAGAGCTGCAATGAACATTTTTGTACATAACTCTTTTCGAATTATGGTTTTCACAAGGCAAATGCCCAGTACTTGGATTGTTGTGTCGTATGGTACTTCTATTGTTAGTTATTTAAAGGAACCTCCGTACTCTTCTCCCTAGTGCCCATATCAATTTACATTCCCAACCACAGTGCAAGTGTGTTCCATTTTCTCCAATAAAGGCCTCTCCAGCATTTATTGTTTTGTAGATTTTTTTGATGATTGCCACTCTGACTGCTGTGAGGTGATACCTCAGGGTAGTTTTGATTTGCATTTCTCTAATGATTAGTGATGTTCAGCATCCTTTCATGTGTTTCTTGGTAATCTGTATATTTTCTTTGGAGAAATGTCTATTTAGGTCTTCTGCCCGTTTTTGGATTGGGTTGTTTGTTTTTGTGATATTGAGCTACATGAGGTGCTTGTAAAGTTTGGAGATTAATCCTTTGTCAATTGCTTCATTTGAAAATATTTTCTCCCACTCTGAGGGTTGTTTTTGTATCTTGTTTATGTTTTCCTGTACTGTGTAAAAGCTTTTAAGTTTCATTAGGTCCCATTTGTTGATTTCTGTTTTTATTTCCATTTCTCTAGGAGTTGGGTCAAAAAGGATCTTGCTGTGATTTATGTCATAGAGTGTTCTGCCTATGGTTTCCTCTAAGTGTTTTATAGTGTCTGGTCTTATATTCAGATCTCTAATCAATTTAGAGTCTATTTTTGTGTATGGTGTTATGGAGTGTTCTAATTTCATTCTTTTATGTGTAGGGGTCCAGTTTTCCCAGCACCAATTACTGAAGAGACTGTCTTTTCTCCATTGTATATCCTTAGCTCCTTTGTCATAGATGAGATAGCCATAGGTATGTAGGTTTATCTCTGGGCTTTCTGTCCTGTTCCATTGATCTGTGTTTATGCCAATCTACATACACTTGATTCCATTATGGAGACATATAAATACATAGGTTTCAAGGTTATTACCAGTCAGATATATTCCTCTTCAGTGAATAGGGTGTTTTGTGTCCAGTTCATTGAGAAAGGAGTAGGTCTTGTCTATTACATATTTGGTATATGGAATGGGATCTGTGCTCATTTCAAACTCTGCTTTTACACATCACCCCACGTCACCTTTCCCCTTAAGGAGGCATAAGTGTGTTTTCTAAATGTGTAACTCTGTTCTCTTTTGAAATTCAGTTCATGTGTAGCCATGTTTACATTTCCTCTATAAGTGATATATTACAATAAGTTTCTTTTTCTTTGTGGCACATTTCACTTAGCATCATCGTACCTAAAGCCACTCATTATGCTGCTATTGGCCTTATGACATTGATTTTATGTCTGAGTGACATTCCATTGTATATAAGTACCACAACATCTATATCCATTTCTTTTCCTTTCCTGGGATATATAAAGTGTACCGAAGTCGAGGTTCTTGTAAACAGAGCAGCCCTAAACTTTGGGCTTGCTGTGTGTTTTGGATTTTTAGTTTTCCCAAAATACACGCCCATGAGTGGAAGTGTGCTATACTCTGTAGCTCTGTTTTAGAAAACAACATACAGTTCTCCAGAGAGGCTGTTGGCAATTTACATCCTGTCCATCGGCGTAACCAGGCTCCCTTTTCTCCATGGCCTGTCCTGCATTTGTGGCTTTTACACTATATGTGGATGGCCCTTTGGACTGGAGGTAAGGGACACTTCTCTGTAGTGTGGATTTGCAATGCCTGATGGCTTGCTTAGCCAAAAAGGGCATATGCTTTTTTTCCCGAGTATATTCAAGAAAATACACATAATCCCTTTTCAGCCAAGGGCAACATTGTCGAAAATCTGTCGCTTTTCATGTGCTTTAAAGACGACTCCAATCTACTTCTTGAAATCTGTTTCCTTCAATTCTGCCTTGCATTCAAATCCTCTTCACTGCCTTTCCTCAATATATATCTGGATGATAGTTGTCCTTTATAATTCTGCAAGTTTGTGAATTGCTGTGCCCCTGATTTCCATTTTTCAACTCGCCTCTTTGTGAGCTGGCTGCAATACCGCAGGATGGCTTTAGGCCCTAGTCTGGTTCCGGGGCTTCAGGCTGAGCCTTTGGTTAATTCTTCTTCCTGATGGGAAACTAGAATGACATGTGCCCATCCAAACACCTACAGCTAATCTCTCATTTATTTCCCCTCTTGCTGTTCATACTCTGCACAGTTTGCAAACTGTGCATAATGGGAGGGTAAAGGCGCTGACACTCCAAGTGGGGAGATTTTGAGTAATGCAGATGGAATGGCGAAGCCGAGCATGACAAAAGGAAAAATGAGGTACCTTTTAGAAAACTTTCCCAATTACACAGTGTACCATCCACTGTGTTTCCCATGCATGTTTTAACTGGAGGAAGATTCCCTTAAACCTGGAGAGTTGGGACCACTAGAATGGGTAGCACACAGTATTGCTCTAAGTGGTGTTCTTTTGTTCACACAACCTCAGCAATCTTGTCATCCCCAAGTGTCCAGTCTTATGTCTCATCCAGCTGTGGGTGTAAAGGTGGTCAATCTAGCTTGCATCACAGGCCCTGAACGTAATTTTTAAGACTTTCTATCTGTTTTTGCATTTTGCTTTTGAAATTTATTTTTATAAGTGGGTTTAACTGAATTTCAGTGCTGTGTTCATGCCGTTATACACACACATGATTCCTTTATGGAGACATGAGAATACATATGTTTTAAAATACTTAGAGTCAGACATATTCCTCTGCAATGAATAGGGGGTGTTGAGTCCAGTTCATTGTGCCGGGAGTAGGTGTTGTCTATTACATACATGGTTTATATAACGGTATCTGTGCTAATTTAAAACTGTGGTTTTATGCATCACCCCACCTCGGCTTTCCCATTAAGCAGGCAGAAGATGTTTTCTAAATGTGTGACCCTGTTGTGTTTGTAATTCAGTTCATGTGTAGTCATGTGTACATTCCCGCTATGAGTGATAACTTATGATAAGATTAGTTACTCTGTAATCTTTCCTAACTCAGTTCATGTGTAGCCATGTTTGCAGGACCTTCATAAGTGATATCTTATGATAAGTTTCTTTTTCTGTGTGACTTATTTCACTTAGAATCATCGTACCTGAATCCCCTCTTTTTGCTGCTACTGGCCTTATGATATTGATTTCATGGCTGAGCGATATTCCATCGTACGTAAGTACCACAATATCTTGAACCATTTTTGTCTTTCCTGGGATACTTAAGGTGTACCCAAGTTGAGGTTCTTGTAAGCAGTGCAGCGCTAAATTTTAGGGTGGCTCTGTCTTATTGATTTTCAGTTTTCCCAAGGTATATTCCCTAGACTGGAACTGCCCTTGGCTGTGTAGCTCTGTTGTTTACTTGTTTTAGGGAACACAATGCACTCCTCCATTGAGGCAGTTGTCAACTTACATCCCGCCCATCAGCATAACAAGGCTCCCTGATCTCCAGGGCCTGTCTTGCCTTTCTGGTTTTTACACATTTTGTGGATGTTCCTTTTGACCGGTGGGAAGGGATTCTTCTTTGTAGTGCAGATTTGCATTGCTGCTTGCTTGCTTGGCAAAAAATGGCGTATGCATTTTCTCCTGAATATACTGAGGAGAAAACATATATGCCCTTTTTGGCCAAGTGCATCTTTGTCGAAGTTGTGCCCCTCTTCCTGTGCTTGAAAGGTGATTCCAACGTACCTCTTGAAATCTGTTTCCTGCTATTCTGCCTCGTTTTAAAGTCCGCCTCTCTGCCTTCCCTCAAAAGATTTTTGGACGATAGTTTTCCTCTATTTCTCTGCCAGTTTGTAAATTCCTGTGCCCCTGAGCTCCATTTTTCAACTCGTTTTTGTGAGCTGACAGCAAATCCAAAATTATGGTTCAAAACCTATACTGGTTCCCGGCGGGTGGCTGAGACATTGGTTAATTCTACTTCCTGCCGGGCAATTAAAGTGACATGTACCTGTCCAAATGCGTAACAGCTACTCTCTCATTGGTTCTCCCTCTTCCCTTTCATCCTCTGCCAAATTGGCAACCTGTGCGAACCAGGAAGTTTTACGGGCTATCGCTCCAAGTTGGGAGATTGATAGTAAAGCCGTTGGAAGTTCAAACTGGAGCACAAGGAGAGGGACTATATGTTGAGTTTTAGAATCATTTCGTATTCACAGTGTGTCCATTCTCCAGGTTTCCCGTAAATGTTATGGCTGTAGTAATATTCCCTTACACATGGAGAGTTGGGACACATGGAATGGGTGCCACATATTATTGCTTTAAAGGGTCTGCATTTGCTCACCCAGTCTCACCAAACCTCTCAGTCTCAAGTGTCCAGCTTTATGCCACATCCAGCTCTCGTTGTAGGTATGGTCATTCCAGGTTTCATCAGAGCCCCTGAAGGAATTGTAAAGATTTTCCCTGTTTTTTTGTTTTGTATTTGAAATTTCTTTTTTTACTGGGTTTGAGCTGATTCTCACTGTCATGTTTATGCCAGTTTAGACACACTTGATTCCCTTACGGTGACATATCAATACATTGGTTTTAAGATTCTTACTAGTCAGATATATACCTCTGCGCAGAATATTGGGTTTTGCGTCCCTTTCACTGATGAAGGTGTAGGTCTTGTTTATTCCGTATTTTGATTTTGGAATGGTACTTGTACTAATATCAAACTCTGGTTCTATGCATCACCCCACCTCTCCTTCCTCCTTAAGCAGGCATAAGTGTGTTTTCTAAATGTGAGACGCTGTTCCCTTTCCTAACTCAGTTCATGTGTAGCCATGTTACAGAAAATTCATAAGTGCTATCTTATGATAAGTTTCTTTTTCTGTGTGACTTATTTCACTTAGAATCATCGTACCTGAATCCATTCATTTTCCTGTTACTGGCATTATGACATTGATTTCATGGCTGAGGGATAATCCATCGTACATAAGTACCACAATTTTTTGAATCATTTTTATCTATCCTGGGATATTTAGAGAGTACTCAATTTGACATTCTTGTAAGTAGTGCAGCCCTAAAGTTTGGGGTGGCTCTATCTTATTGATTTTCAGTTTTCCCAAGGTATATTCCCTAGAATGGAAGTGCCCTTGGCTCTGTGGATATGTTGTTTATTTGTTTTAGGGAACACAATGCACTCCTCCAGAGAGGCAGTTGGCAATTTACATCCCGCCCATCAGCATAACAAGGCTCCATGTTCTCCAGGGCCTCTCTAGGATTTCTGGTTTTTACACATTTTGTGGATGTCCCTTTTGACCGGTGGGAAGTGATACTATTTTGCTGTGCAGATTTGCATTGCCCGCTTGCTTGCTTGGCCAAAAAGGGCGTATGCATTTTCTCCTGAATATATTCAGGAGAAAACGCATACGCCCTTTTTGGCCAAGTGCATCATTTTCGAAGTTGTGCCCCTCTTCCTGTGCTTTACAGGTGATTCCAACGAACCACTTGAAATCTGTTTCCTGCTATTCTGCCTCGCTTTGAAGGTCGCCTTGTTGCCTTCCCTTAACAGATTTTTTGGACGATAGTTGTCCTTTATTACTGTGCCAGTTTGTGAATTGCTGTGCCCTTGAGCTCCATTTTCTAACTCGTTTTTTGTGAGCTGACCGCAAGTCCAAAATTTTGGTTCAGGACCTATACTTGTTCACGGTGGGTGGCTGAGACTTTGGTTAATTCTTCTTCCTGCCGGGCATTTAGAGTGACATGTGACCGTCCAAATGCCTAACAGCTACTCTTTCATTGGTTCCCCCTTTTCCCTTTCATCCTCTTCCAACTTGGCAACCTGAGCAAACCAGGAGGTTAAAGGGGCTGTCTCTCCAAGTTGGGAGATTGATAATTAAGCAGTTGGAAAGTCAAACCGGAGCACCAGGAGTGGGACAGTTAGTTGGGTTTTAGAAACCTTTCGTATTCACTGTGTGTCCATTCTCTTGGTTACCTGTACATGTTATAGCTGTAGTAATATTCCCTTCAACATGGAGAGTTGGGAACCATGGAATGGGTGCCACACATTATTGCTTTGAAGGGTCTGCATTTGCTAACCCAAATTCACCAATCCTCTCAGTCCCAAGTGTCCAGCCTTATGCCACTTCCAGCTGTCATTGTACACAGGGTCATTCCAGGTTTCATCAGAGACCCTGAAGGAATTGTAAAGAATTTCCCTGTTTTGCTGTTTTGTTTTTGAAATTCCTTTTTATAGTGGGTTTGAGCTGATTCTCACTGCCGTGTTTATGCCAGTCTAGACACACTTGTTTCCCTTACGGAGATATATCAATACATAGGTTTTAAGATCCTTACTAGTCAGATATATTCCTCTGTGTGAAGTGTGGGGTCTTGACAACCTTTCAGTGAGGAAGGTGTAGATCTTGTCTATTCTGTATTTGGTTTCTGGAATGGTGCCTGTACTTATATCAAACTCTGTTTTATGCAACACCCCACCTCTCCTTCCCCCTTAAGCAGGCATAAGAGTGTTTTGTAAATGTGAGACTCTGTTCTCTTTCCTAACTCAGTTCATGTGTAGCCATGTTTACAGGATTTTCATAAGTGATATCTTATGATAAGATTCTTTTTCTGTGTGACTTATTTCACTTAGAATCATCATACCTGAATCCATTCATTATGTTGCTACTGGTCTTATGACATTGATTTCATGGCTGAGGGATATTCCATCGTTCGTAAGTACCACAATTTTTTGAACCATTTTTATCTTTCCTGGGATACTTAAGGTGTACCCAAGTTGAGGTTCTTGTAAGCAGTGCATCCCTAAATTATGGGGTGGCTCTGTCTTATTGATTTTCAGTTTTCCCAAGCTATATTCCCTAGACTGGAAATGCCCTTGGCTCGGTATATCAGTTGTTTACTTGTTTTGGGAACACAATGCACTCCTCCAGAGAGGCAGTTGGCAATTTACATCCCGCCCATCAGCATAACAAGGCTCCCTGTTCTCCAGTGCCTGTCTTGCCTTTCTGAATTTTACCTATTTTGTGGATGTCCCTTTTGACCGGTGGGAAGTGATACTTTTTTGTAGTGCAGCTTTGCATTGCCCACTTGCTTGCTTGGCCAAAAAGGGCGTATGTGTTTTCTCCTGAATATATTCAGGAGAAAACTTATACGCCCTTTTTGGCCAAGTGCATCATTGTCAAAGTTGTGGCCCTCTTCCTGTGCTTTAAAGGCAATTCCAACGTACCTCTTGAAATCTGTTTCCTGCTATTCTGCCTCACTTTCAAGTCCGCCTCGTTGCCTTCCCTCAACAGATTTTTGGACGATAGTTGTCCTTTATTACTGTGCCTGTTTGTGAATTGCTGTGCCCCTGAGCTCCATTATTTAACTCGTTTTTTGTGAGCTGAACGCATGTACAATATTTTGGTTCAGGAACTATACTGGTTCCCGGTGGGTGGCTGAGACTTTGGTTAATTCTTCTTCCTCCCGGGAAATAAGAGTGAAATGTGCCCGTCCGGATGCCTAAGAGCTACTCTTTCATTGGTTCACCCTCTTCCCTTTCATCCACTGCCAAATTGGCAACCTGTGCGAACCAGGAGGTTAAAGGAGCTGTCTCTCCAAGCTGGGAGATTGATAGTAAAGCAGTTGGAAAGTCAAACTGGAGCACCAGGAGAGGGACTATTCATTGAGTTTTAGAGACCTTTGATATTCACAGTGTGTCCATTCTCTAGGTTTCCCGTAAATGTTATAGCTGAAGTAATATTCCCTTCAACCTGGAGACATTGGCTCCATGGAATGGGTGCCATGCATTATTGCTTTAAAGGGTCTGCATTTGCTCACCCAATCTCAACAATCCTCTCAGTCCCATGTGTCCAGCCTTATACCACATCCAGCTCTCATTGTAGATAGGGTCATTCCAGGTTTCATCAGAGACACTGAAGGAATTGTAAAGAATTTCCCTTTTTTTGTTTTTCAAATTCCTTTTTATAGTGGGTTTGAGCTGATTCTCACTGCCATGTTTATGCCAGTCTAGACACACTTGATTCCCTTATGGAGACATATCAGTACATAGGTTTTAAGATTCTTACTAGTCAAATATATTCCTCTGCGGGAAATATGTGGTTTTGAATCCCTTTCACTGAAGAAGGTGTAGGTCGTGTCTATTCCATAGTTGGTTTTTGGAACGGTACCTGTGCTTATAACAAACTCTGGTTTTATGCATCACCCCACCTCTCCTTCCCCCTTTAGCAGGCATAAGAATATTTTCTAAATGTCAATCTCTCTTCTCTTTCCTAACTCATTTCATGTGTAGCCATGTTTACAGGATCATCATAAGTGATATCTTATGATAAGTTTCTTTTTCTGTGTGACTTATTTCACGTAGAATCATCGTACCTGAATCCACTCATTTTGCTGCTACTGGTCATATGATATTGATTTCATGGCTGAGGGATATTCCATCGTTCGTAAGTACCACAATTTTTTGAAACATTTTTATCTTTCCTGGGATACTTATGGTGTCCCCAAGTTGAGGGTCTTGTGAACAGTGTAGCCCTAAATTTTGGGGTGGCTCTATCTTATTGATTTTCAGTTTTCCCAAGGTATATTCCCAAGACTGGAAGTGCCCTTGGCTCTGTAGCTCTGTCGTTTACTTGTTTTGGGAACACAATGAACTCCTCCAGAGAGGCAGTTGGCAATTTACATCCCACCCATCTGCATAACAAGGCTCCCTGTTCTCCAGGGCCTGTCTTGAGTTTTACCCTTTTTCTGGATGTCCCTTTTGACCGTTGGGAAGTGATACATTTTTCTAGTGCAGATTTGCATTGCACACTTGCTTGCTTGGCCAAAAAGGGCGTATGTGTTTTCTCCTGAATATATTCAGGAGAAAACGCTTATGCCCTTTTTGGCCAAGTGCATCATTGTCAAAGTTGTGCCCCTCTTCATGTGCTTTAAAGGCAATTCCAACGTACCCCTTGAAATCTGTTTCCTGCTATTCTGCCTCGCTTTCAAGTCCGCCTCGGTGCTTTCCCTCAACAGATTGTTGGACGATAGTTGTCCTTTATTACTCTGCCTGTTTGTGAATTGCTGTGCCCCTGAGCTCCATTATTAACCTCATTTTTGTGAGCTGAAGGCAAGTCCAATATTTTGGTTCAAGAACTACACTGGTTCCCGGTGGGTGGCTGAGACTTTGTTTAGTTCTTCTTCCTCCCGGGAAATAAGAGTGACATGTTCCCGTCCAAATGCCTAACAGCTACTCTCTCATTGGTTCTCTCTTTTCCCTTTCATTCACTGACAAATTGGCAACGTGTGCGAACCAGGAGGTTAAAGGCGCTGTCTCTCCAGGCTGGGAGATTGATAGTAAAGCAGTTGGAAAGTCAAACCGGAGCACCAGGATAGGGACTATTCGTTGAGTTTTAGAGACCTTTGATATTCACAGTGTGTCCATTCTCTAGGTTTCCCATACATGTTATAGCTGTAGTAATATTCCCTTCAACCTAGAGACATGGGACCCATGGAATGGGTGCCATGCATTATTGCTTTAAAGGGTCTGCATTTGCTCACCCAATCTCACCAATCCTCTCAGTCCCATGTGTCCAGCCTTATTCCACATCCAGCTGTCATTGTAGATAGGGTCATTCCAGGTTTCATCAGAGACCCTGAAGGAATTGTAAAGAATTTCCCTGTTTTTTTTTGGGGGGGAATTCATTTTTATAGTGTGTTTGAGGTGATTATCACTGCCATGTTTATGCCAGTCTAGACAGACTTGATTCGCTTATGGAGACATATCAATACATAGGTTTTAAGATTCTTACTAGTCAGATATACTCGTCTGCGGGGAATACGGTTTGATGAGTCCCTTTCACTGAGGAAGTTGTAGGTCTTGTCTATTCCGTATTTGGTTTTTGGAACGTTACCTGTACGAATATCAAACTCTGGTTTTATGCATCACCCCACCTCACCTTCCCTCTTAAGCCGGCAATGGAGAGTTTTCTAAATGTGTGTCTCTGTTCTCTTTCCTAACTCAGTTCATGTGTAGCCATGTTTCTAGGACCTTCATACTTGATATCTTATGATAAGTTTCTTTTTCTGTGTGACTTATTTCTCTTAGAATCATTGTACCTGTATCCACTCATTTTGTTGCTGCTGGCCTTATGACATTGATTTCATGACTGAGGGATATTCCATCATACGTAAGTACCACAATTTCTTGAACCATTTTTGTCTTTCCTGGGATATTTAAGGTGTACCCAACTTGAGGTTCTTGTAAGCAGTGCAGCCCTAAAATATGGGGTGGCTGTGTCTTATTGATTTTCAGTTTTCCCAAGGAATATTCCCAAGACTGGGAGTGCCCTTGGCTCTGTAGCTCTGTTGTTTACTTGTCTTAGGGAACACAATGCACTCCTCCAGAGAGGCAGTTGGCAATTTACATCCCGCCCATCAGCATAACAAGGCTCCCTGTTCTCCAGGGCCTGTCTTTCCTTTCTGCTTTTTTCACATTTTGAAGATGTCCCTTTTGACTGGTGGGAAGTGATCCTTCTTTGTAGTGCAGATTTGCATTGCCTGCTTGCTTGCTTGGCCAAAAAGGGCATATGCGTTTTGAATTGAATATATTCAGGAGAAAACACATACACCCTTTTTGGCCAAGTGCAACATTTTCGAAGTCGTGCCCCTCTTCCTGTGTTTAATGGCGATTCCAATGTACCTCTTGAAATCTGTTTCCTGCTATTCTGCCTCGCTTTCAAGTCCGCCTCATTGCCTTCCCTCAACACATTTTTGGATGATAGTTGTCATTTATTACTCTGCCAGTTTGTGAATTGCTGTGCTCCTAGCTCTATTTTTCAACTCGTTTTTTGTGAGCTGACCGCAAGTCGAAAATTTTGGTTCAGGACCTATACTGTTTTCCGGCGGGTGGCTGAGACTTTGGTTAATTCTTCTTCCTGCCGGGCAATTAGAGTGACATGTGCCCCTACAAATGCCTAACAGCTACTCTCTCATTGGTTCTCCCTCTTCCCTTTCATCCTTTGCCAAATTGGAAAACTTTGCACACCAGGAGGTTAAAGGTGCTGTCTCTCCAGGTTGGGAGATTGATAGTAAAGCAGTTGGAAAGTCAAACCGGAGCACCAGGAGAGGGACTATTCGTTGAGTTTTAGAGACCTTTGATATTCACAGTGTGTCCATTCTCTAGGTTTCCCATACATGTTATAGCTGTAGTAATATTCCCTTCAACCTAGAGACATGGGACCCATGGAATGGGTGCCATGCATTATTGCTTTAAAGGGTCTGCATTTGCTCACCCAATCTCACCAATCCTCTCAGTCCCATGTGTCCAGCCTTATTCCACATCCAGCTGTCGTTGTAGATAGGGTCATTCCAGGTTTCATCAGAGACCCTGAAGGAATTGTACAGAATTTCCCTGATTTTTTGTTTTGTTTTTGAAATTCCTTTTTATAGTGGGTTTGAGCTGATTTTCGCTGCCATGATTATGCCTGTCTAGAAACACTTGTTTCCCTTATGGAGACATATCAATACATAGGTTTTAAGATTCTTACAAGTCAGATATATTCCTCTGCGAGAAATATGGGGTTTTGAGTCCCTTTCACTGCGGATGGTGTAGGTCTTGTCTATTCCATAGTTTGTTTTTGGAATGGTACCTGTGCTTATATCAACCTCTGGTTTTATGCATCACCCCACCTCTCCTTCCCCCTTAAGCAGGCATAAGAGTGTTTTCTAAATGTGAGACTCTGTTCTCTTTCCTAACTCAGTTCATGTGTAGCCATGTTTACAGGATCTTCATAAGTGATATCTTATGATAAGTTTATTTTTCTGTGTGACTAATTTCAGTTAGAATCATCGTACCTGAATCCACTCATTTTGCTGCTACTGGTCTTATGACGTTGATTTCATGGCTGAGGGATATTCCATCGTACGTAAGTACCACAATTTTTTGAACCATTTTTATATTTCCTGGCATATTTAAGGTGTACCCAAGTTGAGGTTCTTGTAAGCAGTGCAGCCCTAAATTTCGGGGTGGCTCTGTCTTATTGATTTTCAGTTTTCCCAAGGTATATTCTCTAGACTGGAAGTGCCCTTGGCTCTGTAGCTCTTTTGTTTACTTCTTTTATGGAACACAATGCACTCCTCCACAGAGGCAGTTGGCAAATTACATCCCGCCCATCAGCATAACAAGGCACCCTTTTCTCCAGGGCCTGTCTTGAATTTCTGGTTTTTACCCTTTTTGTGGATGTTCCTGTGGACCGGTGGGAAGTGATACTTCTTTGTAGTGCAGACTTGCATGCCCGCTTGCTTGCTTGGCCAAAAAAGGCGTATGCGTTTTCTCCTGAATATACTCAGGAGAAAATGCATAAGCCCTTTTTGGCCAAGTGCATCATTGTCGAAGTTGTGCCCCCCTTCCTGTGCTTTAAATGTGATTCCAACGTACCTCTTGAAATGTGTTTCCAGCTATTCTGCCTCGATGTCAAGTCCGCCTCGTTGACTTCCCTCAACAGATTTTTCGACGATAGTTGCCCTTTATTACTCTGCCACTTTGTGAATTGCTGTGCCCCTGAGCTCCGTTTTTTAACTAGTTTTTTTCTGAGCTGTACGCAATCCAATAATTTGGTTCAGGACCTATACTGGTTCCCAGTGGGTGCCTGAGACTTTGGTCAATTCTTCTTCCTCCAGGGAAATAAGAGTGACATATGCCCATCCAAATGCCTTACAGCTACTCTCTCATTGGTTGTCCCTCTTCCCATTCATCATCTGCTAAATTGGCAACCTGTGCGAAACAGGAGGTTAAAGGTGCTGTCTGTCCAGGTTGGGAGATTGATAGTAAAGCAGTTGGAAAGTCATACCGGAGCACCAGGAGAGGGACTATTTGTTGAGTTTTAGAGACCTTTCGTATTCACAGTGTGTCCATTCTCTAGGTTTCCCGTACATGTTATAGCTCTAGTAATATTCCCTTCAACCTGCAGAGTTGGGACCCATGGAATGTGTGCCATGCATTATTGTTTTAATGGGTCTGCATTTGCTCACCCAATCTCACCAATCCTCTCAGTCCCATGTGTCCAGCCTTATCCCACATCCAGCTGTCATTGTAGATAGGGTCATTCCAGGTTTCATCAGTGACCCTGAAGGAATTGTAAAGAATTTCCCTTTTTTTATTTTTGAAATTCCTTTTTATAGTTGGTTTGAGCTGATTCTCACTGCCATGTTTATGCCAGTCTAGACACACTTGATTCCTTAAAGAGACAAAGCAATACATAGGTTTTAAGATTCTTACTAGTCAGATATATTCCTCTGTGGGAAATATGGTGTTTTGAGTCCCTTTCACTGAGGAAGGTGTAGGTCTTGTCTTTTCCATAGTTGGTTCTTGGAACGGTACCTGTGCTTATATCAAACTCTTGTTTTATGCATCACCCCACCTCTCCTTCCCCCTTAAGCAGGCATAAGAGTGTTTTCTAAATGTGAGACTCTGTTCGCTTTCCTATCTCAGTT
Organism: Mesoplodon mirus; assembly: GCF_964341445.2. Taxonomy (NCBI): domain Eukaryota; kingdom Metazoa; phylum Chordata; class Mammalia; order Artiodactyla; family Ziphiidae; genus Mesoplodon; species Mesoplodon mirus. The sequence continues at coordinate 747,938 of NW_028295614.1, read as the reverse complement.
CATGTGTAGCCATGTTTACAGGATCTTCATAAGTGATATCTTATGATAAGTTTCTTTTTCTGTGTGACTTATTTCACTTAGAATCATCGTACCTGAATCCACTCATTTTGCTGCTACTGGTCTTATGACATTGATTTCATGGCTGAGGGATATTCCATCATACGTAAGTTCCACAATTTCTTAAACCCTTTTTGTCTTTCCTGGGATATTTAAGGTGGACACAAGTTGAGGCTCTTTTAAGCAGTGCAAACCTAAATTTTGGGGTGGCTCTGGCTTATTGATTTTCAATTTTCCCAAGGTATATTCCTTAGCCTGGAAGTGCCCTTGGCTCTGTAGCTCTGTTGTTTATTTTTTTAGGGAACACAATGCACTCCTCCAGAGAGGCAGTTGGCAACTTACGTCCCGAACATCATCATAAAAAGGCTCCCAGTTTTCCAGCGCCTGTCTTGCCTTTCTGGTTTTTACACATTTTGCGGATGTCTTTATTGACCGGTGGGAATTGATGCTTCTTTGTAGTGCAGATTCGCATTGCCCGTTTGATTGCCTGGCCAAAAAGGTTCTATGTGTTTTCTCCTGAATATATTCAGGAGAAAACTCATACGCCCTTTTTGGCCAAGTGTATCATTGTCAAAGTTGTGCCCCTATTCCTGTGCTTTAAAGGCACTTCCAACGTACCTCTTGAAATCTGTTTCCGCCTATTCTGCCTCGCATTCAAATCCGCCTCGTTGCCTTCCCTCAACAGATTTTTGCACGATAGTGGTCCTTTACTCCTCTGCCATTTTGTGAATTGCTGTGCCCCTGAGCTCCATTTTTCAACTCGTTTTTTGTGAGCTGAATGCAAGTCCAAAATTTTGGTTCAGGACCTCTACTGCTTCCCGGCGGGTGGCTGAGAGTTTGGTTAATTCTTCTTCCTGCCGCGAAATTAGTGTCACATGTGCCCCTCCAAATACCTAACAGCTACTCTCTCATTGGTTCTTCCCCTTCCCTTTCATCCTCTGCCAAATTGTCAACCTGTGCAAACCAGGAGGTTAAAGGGGCTGTCTCTCCAAGTTGGGAGGTTGATATTAAAGGCATTGGAAAGTGAAACTGGAGCACCAGGATAGGGACTATTTGTTGAGTTTTAGAAACCTTTCATATTCACAGTGGGTCCATTCTCTTGGTTACCCGTACATGTTATAGCTCTAGTAATATTCCCCACAACCTGGAGAGTTGGGACCCATCGAATGGCTGCCACCAATTATTGCTTTAAGGTTCTGCATTTGCTCACCCAATCTCATCAATCCTCTCAGTACCATGTGTCCAGCCAAATGCCACATCCTGCTGTCATTGTAGATAGAGTCATACCCGGTTTCATCAGAGACCCTAAAGGAATTGTAAAGAATTTCCCTGTTTTTTTGGTTTGATTTTGAAATTCCTTTCTATAGTGGGTTTGAGCTGATTCTCACTGCCATGTTTATGCCAGTCTAGACATACTTGATTCCCTTACGGAGATATATCAATACATAGGTTTTAAGATTCTTATTAGTAAGATATATTCCTCTGTGGGGAATATGGGTTGTTGTGTCCCTTTCCCTGAGGAAGGTGTAGGTCTTGTCTATTCTGTATTAGGTTTTTGGAAAGGTACCTGTACTAATTCATACTCTGGTTTTATGCATCACCCCACCTCTCAATCCCCCTTAAGCAGGCATAAGAATGTTTTCCAAATGTGAGTCTCTCTTCTCTTTCCTAACACAGTTCATGTGTAGCCATGTTTACAGGATCTTCATAAGTGATATCTTATGGTAATTTTCTTTTTCTGTGTGAGTTATTTCACTTAGAATCATCGTACCTGAATCCACTCATTTTGCTGCTACTGGCCTTATGACATTGATTACATGGCTGAGGGATATTCACTGTACATAAGTACCACAATTTCTTGAACCATTTTTGTCTTTCCTGGGATATGTAAGGTGTACCCAAGTTGAGGTTCTTGAAATAAGTGAAACCCTTAATTTTGGGGTGGCTCTGTCTTATTGATTTTCAGTTTTCCCAGTGTATATTTCCTAGACTGGACGTGCCCTTGGCTCTGTAGCTGTTGTTTATTTTTTTTTACGGAACACAGTGCACTCCTCCAGAGAGGCAGTTGGCAACTTAATCCCGCCAATCAGCATAACAAGGCTTCCAGTTCTCCAGGGGCTGCCTTGCCTTTCTGATTTTTACACATTTTGCGGATATCCCTTTTGACTGGTTTGAGGTGATAATTCTTTGTAGTGCAGATTTGCATTGCCTGCTTGCTGGATGGCCAAAAAGGGCATATTCGTTTTCTCCTGAATATATTCAGGAGAAAAGGCATACGCCCTATTTGGACAAGTGCATCATTGTCGAAATTGTGCCCCTCTTCCTGTGCTTTAAAGGCGATTCCAACATACCTCTCGAAATCTGGTTCCTGCTATTCTGCCTCGCTTTCAAGTCCGCCTTCTTGCCTTCCATTAAACAAATATTTGGACGATAGTTGTCCTGTATTTCTCTGCCAGTTTGTGAATTGCTGTGCCCATGAGCTCCATTTTTCAACTCGTTTTTTTGTGAGCTGAATGCAAGTCCAAACTTTGGTTCAGGATCTATACTGGTGTGTGGTGGGTGGCTGAGATTTTGGTTAATTCTTCTTCCGGCAGGGAAATTAGAGTGACATGTTCCCGTCCAAATGCCTAACAGCTACTCTCTTATTGGTTCTCCCTCTTCCCTTTCTTCCTCTGCCAAATTGGCAATCTGTGAGAACCAGGAGGTTAAAGGGGCTGTCTCTCCAAGTTGGGAGATTGATAGTAAAGCAAATGGAAAGTCAAACCGGAGCACCAGGAGAGGGACTATTAGTTGAGTTTTAGAGACCTTTCGTATTCACAGTGTGTCCATTCTCTAGGATTCCCGTACATGTTATAGCTGTAGTAATATTCCCTTCAACCTTGAGAGTTGGGACCCATGGAATGGGTGCCACTCATTATTGCTTTAAAGGGTCTGCATTTGCTCACCCAATCTCACCAATCCTCTCAGTCCCAAGTGTCCAGCCTTATGCCACATCCAGCTGTCATTGTAGATAGGGTCATTCCAGGTTTCATCAGAGACCCTGAAGGAATTGTAAGAAATTTCCCTGTTTTTTTGTTTTGTTTTTGAAATTCCTTTTTATAGTGGGTTTGAGCTGATTCTCACTGTCACGTTTATGCCAGTCTAGACACACTTGATTCCCTTATGGAGACATATCAATACATAGGTTTTAAGATTCATACTAGTAAGTTATATTACTCTGTGCTGACTATGAGGTGTTGAGTCCCTTTCACTGAGGAATGTGTAGGTCTTGTCTATTTCGTATTTGGTTTTTGGAATGGTACCTGTACTAATATCAAAATCTGATTTTATGCATCACCCCACCTCTCCTTCCCCCTTAAGCAGGCATAAGCGTTTTTTTTTAAATGTGAGTCTCTCTTCGCTTTCCTAACTCAGTTCATATGTAGCCATGTTTACAGGATCTTCATAAGTGATATGTTATGATTAGTTTCTTTTTCTGTGTGACTTATTTCACTTAGAATTATCGTACCTGAATCCACTCATTTTGCTGCTACTGGCCTTATGACATTTATTTCATGGCTGAGCGATATTACATCATACGTAAGTACCACAATTTCTTGAACCATTTTTGTCTTTCCTGGGATATTTAAGGTGTACACAAGTTGAGGTTTTTGTAAGCAATGCAGCCCTGAATTTTGGTGTGGATCTGTCTTATTTATTTTCAGTTTTCCCAAGGTATATTCCCTAGACTCGAAGTGCCCTTGGCTCTGTAGCTCTGTTGTTTACTTGTTTTAGGGAACACAATGCACTCCTCCAGAGAGGCAGTTGGCAATTTACATCCCGCCCATCAGCATAACAAGGCTCCCTGTTCTCCAAGGCCTGTCTTGCCTTTCTGGTTTTTACCCATTTTGTGGATGTCCCTTTTGACCAGTGGCAATTGATACTTCTTTGTAGTGCAGATTTGCATTGCCCGCTTGCTTGCTTGTCCAAAATGGACATATGCGTTTTCTCCTGAATATATTCACGTGAAAACCCTTATGCCCTTTATGGCCATTTCCATAATTTTCGAAGTTGTAATGCTTTTCCTGTGTTTAAAGGCGATTCCAATGTACCTCTTGAAATCGGTTTCATGCCATTCTGCCTCATTTTCCCTTCCGCCTCGTGGCTTTCCCTCAACAGAGTTTTCGAAGAGAGTAGTCCTTTATAACTCTGCAGGTTAGTGAATTGCTGTGGCCCTGAGCTCCATTTTTCAACTTGCGTTTTTGTGAGCTGACCGCAAATCAACAGTTTTGCTTCTGGACTTATACTAGTTCTGGGGGGCAGGCTGAGACTTTGGTTAATTCCTCTTTGTCATGGGAAATTAGAGAGTCATGTGGCCTTCCAAATGCCTACAGCTACTCTCTCATTGGTTCTCTCTCTTCCCTTATATACTCTGCAAAATTTGCCAACTCTGCGAACCAGGAGGTTATAGGGGCTGACTTTCCAAGTTGGGAGATTGATAGTAAAGCAGTTGGAATGTCAAACTGGAGCACAAGGAGAGAAAAAAGTAGTAGAGTTTTAGAAACCTTTCACCATCAGATGGTTTCCATTCTCTAGGTTCCCATACACGTTATAACTGTAGTGATATTCCCTTCTACCTGGAGAGATGGGAACCATGGAATGGGTGGCAGGCATTATTGCTTTAAAGGGTCTGCATTTTTTCACCCAATCTCACCAATCCTCTCAGTCCCAAGTGACCAGCCTTATGCCACATCCAGCTGTCATTGTAGATACGGTCATTCCAGGTTTCATCAGAACCCCTGAAGGTATTGTGTAAGAATTTTACTGTTTTTATGTTTTGTTTTGAAATTCATTTTTATACTGGGTTTGAGCTGATTCTCACTGCCATGTTTATGTCGTTCTAGACACACTTGGTTCCCTTACGGAGACATATCAATACATAGGTTTTAAAATTCTTACTACTCAGATATATTTCTCTGCGGGGAATAGGGTTGGTGAGTTCCGTTCACTGAGGAAGGAGTAGGGCTTGTCTCTTCTCTTTTTGGATTATGGAACGGTACCTGTGCTAATATCAATCTTATGTTTTGTGCATCTCCCCACCTCTCTTTCCCCTTAAGCAAGCGTTAGATGGTTTTCTAAATCTGATACTCTGTTCTCTTCCCTAAATCAGTTCATATGTAGCCATGTTTACATTCTCTTCATAAGTGATATCTTATGTCAGAATGCACCATGGCCGTTCTCATAATAATGCTCCATGACCCCTGTCATCACAATGAACCATGCCCTGGTTATCAGAATTCTCCATGTCCCTTGTCATCACAATTCTCCACGTCCTTGTCATCACAATGCCACATGACACTACTCATCAAAATGTTACATGCTCTTGTCATCAAAATTCACTATCCACTTGACATTGAAATGCTCCATGCACTTGTCATCACAATGCTCCATGCACATGTCATCACAAAGCTCCATGCACTTGTCATCACAATGCTCCATGACCCCTGTCATCTCAATGCTCACTGACACCTGTCATCACAATGCTTCATTCCCCTTGTCATTACACTGCTCCATGATGCTCGACATCACAATTACCCAAGGTCTCCTCATCACAGTGCTCCATGGCCAATATCATCACAATTCTCCATAACCACTGTCATCACAACACTCCATGACACCTAACAACACAATGATTCGGGACTCTTGTCATCACAATGTTCCATTCCCTAGTCATCACAATGCTCCATGACACCTGTCATCATAATACTCCATGAATATTTTCAGCCCAATGTTCCATGACCCTTGTCATCACAGTGATCCATGTCGTTGTCATCCCTATGCTCCATGACCACTGTTTTTACAATGCTCCGTGACGCTTGTCATCACAGTGCTCCATGACACCTGTCATCACAATGCTCCATGCCTTTGTCAGCAAAATGCTACATGACCTTGTCATTACAATGCTCTATGCGCTTGTCATCACAATACTCCATTTCCATTTTCATCACAATCCTCCATGAAACTTGGGATCACATTGCTTCATGCCCTTGTCATCACAATGCTCCATGCTCATTGAAATCAAAATGATCAATTACCTGTGTCATCAAAATGCTCAAATCCCATGTGATCACCTTGTTCCATAACACTTGTCATGACAACACTCCATGATGCCTGTCATCACAATACTCCATGCCCTTTTCATCACAATGCTGCATGACCTTCTCATAATAATTCTCAATACACTTGTCATCACAATGCTCCCTGACACTTGTCGTCAGAATGCTCATTGTACCCTGTCACGAAAAGGCTCCATGCCTTTTTCATCACAATGCCCCATGCCGTTTTCATCACAATGCTCCATGCCATTGTCATCAAAATACTCCACAAGCTTGTCATCAGCATGTTCCATGACCCTTGTCATCACAAACCTCCATGCACTTGTCAGCACAATGCCCCCTGACCCTTGTCAGCACAATGCTCCAAGCCATTGTCATAACAATGCTCAATTATCTTTGACAGCAGAATCCAACATGACAATTGGCATCACAATTCTCCATGCCCTTGTCATCACAATGCCCCATTCCAACTGTCATCACAATAATCCATGAAACTAAATAGACCACTGTTCCATCCCCTTGTCATCACAATGCTCCATGCCCTTGTTATCACAATGCTCCATGACTCCTGTAATCACAATTCTCCGTGACTCCAGTCATCACAATGCTTCATGAACTTTGTCATCACAATTGTCCAGGTCCTCGTCATCAACAGGCTCTGTGACCTTTTTTACCACAATGCTCCATGAAATTTTCATCACAATTATCTTTGACCCTTGTCATCAAAATGCTCTATGCCTTTCTCAGCACAATGCTCCATGACACATGTTATCAGAATGCACCATGTGCTTGTCATCACAATGCTCCAAAAATTTGTCATCACAATACTCCATAAAACTTGTCATCACAATCATCCATGCACTTCTCATCAAAATGCTCTCTCACCACTGATATCACAATGCTACATCACTATTTGTCACAATACTACCTCACCACTGTCATCACAATGTTTCATGGCATCTGTCATCACAATGCTACATGCACTTATCATCACAATGTTCGATGACCCCTGACATCAAAATGTTCCATAACACCTGTCATCAAACTGCTCCATGATCCTTTTCATCAAAATGCTCCAAGACCCCTGACATCACAATGTGCCATAACACCTGTTATCAAAATGTTCCATGACCCTTTTCATCAAATTGTTCCATGACCCTGTCATCAAAATGCTACCTGCCCTTCTCATCAAAATGAACCACACACTTGTCATCAAAATGCTCCATGACTTGTCATCACAATGTTCCATTCCCTTGCCATCACAGTGCTCCATTACTCCAGTCATAAAAATGCTCCATGACCCCTGCTATCACGATGATGCATGGCCTTGTCATCACAAAGCTCCAGGACCCTTCTCATCACAATGGTCCAAGAACCCTCTAATCACAATGCTCTATGCCCCTTTTCATCTCAATGATCCATGAACCCTGTCATCACAATGCACCATGCCCATCATCATAATGCTTCATGCTATTGTCTTCACAATGAAATCAAAATGCTCCATGACCTCTGTCATAGCAATGCTCCAAACCCTTGTGATCACAATATTCCATATCACTTGTCATCACAATGCCCCATGACGCTCGTCATCACAGTTATCCATGGTCTTCTCATCAAAATGCTCCATGACCTTTGTCATCACAATGCTCAGTACACTTGTCATCAAAATGTTCCCTGACACTTGCTGTCTGCATGCTCCTTGAATCCTGTCATGACAAGGCTCCATGCCTTTTTCATCACAATGATCCCTGCCCTTTTCATCACAATGCTCCAAGACCCCTGTAATCACAGTGCTCCATGCCCTTGTCCTCACAAAGCTCAATGACGCATGCCATCAGAATGCTCCTTGGCCTTCTCCTCACAATGCTCCATGCCCTTGTCATCACAATGTGCCAAGACCCCTCTAATCACAATGCTCCATGCTCATTTTCATCAGTATGCTCCAGGAGACTTGTCATCACAAGGCTCCATGATTTTCTCATCACAATGCTCCAGGACCTTGTCATCGCAATGCTTCACGACCTTGTCATGAAAATTCTCAATGGCCATTGTCATCATAATACTCCAAGCCCTACTCATCACAATGCTCCATTATATTTGTCATCACAATCCTCCATTACATTTGGAATCACAATACTCCCAGTCATTGTCATCGCAATGGACCATGACATATGTCATCACAATGCTCCCTGACACCTGTCTTCAAAATACTCCATGACCTTCTCTTCACAATGATCCATGCCCTTGTCATCACAATGCACCATGTCCACTGTCATAACAATAATCTTTGAATCTTGTCAGACCAATGCTCCATGCCAGTGTCATCACAATGCTCCATGCCCTTGTCATCACAATGCTCCATGACTTGTCATCACAAAGCTCCATGACCCATGACCCATGTATCACAATGTTCCATGTCCTAGTCATCACAATGCTCCAAGACCCCTGTAATCACAATGCTCCATGCCCCTTTCCATCAGAATGCTCCAGGAGAATTGTCATCATAAGTATCCATGGTCTTCTCATCACAATGCTCCAGGACCTTGTCATCACCATGCTCTATTACCTTGTCATCACAATGCTCCATGACCCCTGCCATCACAATAATCCATTAATATTTTCAGCCCAATGCTCCACGACCTATTCATCACAATGCTCCATGGCCAATATCATCTCAATGCTCCATGACCACTGTCATCACAACACTCCATGACACCTGACAACACAATGAACTGGGACTCTTGTCATCACAATGCTCCATTCCCTAGTCATCACAATGCTCCATGACCCCTGTCTTCACAACACTCCAAGAAAATTTTCAGCCCAGTGCTCCATGACACTTCTCATCACAATTATCCATGCACTTGTCATCCCAATGCTCCATGACCCCTGTATTCACAATGATCCATGACGCTTGTCATCACAGTGCTCCATGACACATGTCATTACAATGCTCCATGCCTTTGTCAGCAAAATGCTACATGACCTTGTCATTACAATGCTCTATGGGCTTGTCATCACAATACTCCATTTCTATTGTCATCACAATCCTCCATGAACCTTGGGATCACATTGCTTCATGCCCTTGTCATCACAATGCTCCATGCTCCTTGAAATCAAAATGATCCATGACCTCTGTCATCACAATGCTCCCAACACTTGTGATCACAGTGTTCCATAACACTTGTCATCACAACGCTCCATGATGCCTGTCATCACAATACTCCATGCCCTTTTCATCACAATGCTCCATGACCTTTGTCATCACAATTCTCAATACACTTGGCATCACAATGCTCCCTGACACTTGTCATCAGAATGCTCCTTGAAACCTGTCACGAAAAGGCTCCATGCCTTTTTCATCACAATGCTCCATGTCGTTTTCATCACAATGTTCCATGCCATTTTCATCAAAATACTCCACAAGGTTGTCCTCAGAATGCTCCATGACCCTTGTCATCATAATGCTCCATTCACGTGTCAGCACATTGCTCCCTGACCCTTGTCATCACAATGCTCCAAGCCATTGTCATCACAATGCTCCATTACCTTTGTCATCAGAATCCTCCATGACACTTGGCATCCCAATGCTCCAGGCCATTGTCATCACAATGGGCCATTACATATGTCATCACAATGCTCCCTGACACGTGTCTTCACAATACTGCATGACATGCTCATCACAATGCTCCATGCCCTTGTCATCAAAATGCACCATACCAACTGTCATTGCAATAATCCATGAAACTTATTAGACCAATGTTCCATGCCCTTGTCATCACAATGCTCCATGCCCTTGTTATCACAATGCTCCATGAGCCCTGTCATCACAATGCTCCGTGATTCCAGTCATCACAATGCTTCATGACCTTTGTCATCACAATGGTCCATGCCCTCGTCATCAACAGTCTCTGTGACCTTTTTAACCACAATGCTCCATGAACTTTTCATCACAATGCTCTTTGACCCTTGTCATCAGAGTGCTCCATGCGCTTGTCAGAACAATGCTCCATGACACGTCATCACAATGCACCATGCGCTTGTCATCACAGTGCTCCCCAATCTTGTTATCACAATGCTCCTTAAAATTTGTCATCACAATGCTCCATGCACTTCTCATCAAAATGCTCTCTCACCACTGATATCACAATGCTACACCACTATTTGTCACAATACACCCACACCCATGTCATCACAATGTACAATGACTCCTGTCATCAGAAAGCTACATGCACTTATCATCACAATGTTCGATGAACCCTGACATCACAAAGTTCCATAACACCTGTCATCCAAATGTTCCATGACACTTTTCATCAAATTGCTCCATGACCCTCTCATCAGAATGCTCACTGCCCTTCTCATCACAATGCACAACGCCCTTGCCATCAAAATGCTCCCTGACTTTGTCATCACAAAGATCCATAACCCTTGGCATCACAGTGCTCTGTGTCATTGTCATCACAGTGCTCCATGAACGCTCTCTTCACATTGCTCCATGCCTTTGTCTTCACAAAGCTCCACGACACGTGTCTTCAGAATGCTCCATGTTTTTCTCATCACAATGCTCCATGACCTTGTCATCACAATGCTCCATTACCCCTGTCATAACAAAGCTCCATGACCCCTTCCATCACGGTGTTCCATGGCCTTGTCATCACAAAACTCCATGACCCTTCTCATCACAATGCTCCAAGAACACTGTCATCACAATGCACAATGCCCATCATCATAATGCTTCATGCTATTGTCATCACAATGAAATAAAAATGCTCCATGACCTCTGTCATAACAATGCTCCAAACCCTTGTGATCACAATATTCCATAACACTTGTCATCACAATGCCCCATGACGCTCATCATCACAATTATCAATGGTCTTCTCATCACAATGCTCCATGACCTTTGTCATCTCAATGCTCAATACACTTGTCATCAAAATGTTCCCTGACACTTGTTGTCTGTATGCTCCTTGAACCCTGTCATGACAAGGCTCCATGCCTTTTTCATCACAATTGTCCATGCCCTTGTCATCACAATGTTCCAAGACCCCTGTAATCACAATGCTCCATGCCCCTTTTCTTCAGTATGCTCCATGAGACTTGTCATCACAAGGCTCCATGGTTTTGTCATGACAGTGCTCCAGGACCTTCTCATCACAATGCTTCTCGGCCTTTTCATGAAAATTTTCAAAGGCCCTTGTCATCATAATGCTCCAAGCCCTATCATCACAGTGCTTCATTATATTTGTCATCACAATTCTCCATTCCATTTGGCATCACAATGCTCCCTGACACCTGTCTTCACAATACTGCATGAACTGCTCTTCAAAATGCTCCATGCCCTTGTCATCACAATGCACCATTCCAAATGTCATTGCAATAATCCATGAAAGTTTTTAGACCCATGTTCCATGCCCTTGTCATCACAATGCTCCATGCCCTTGTCATCCCAATGCTCCATGACCCCTGTGTTCACAATGCTCCGTGACGCTTGTCATCACAGTGCTCCATGACACATGTCATCACAATGCTGCATGCCTTTGTCTGCAAATTGCTACATGATCTTGTCATTACAATGCTCTATGCGCTTGTCATCACAATACTCCAGTTCCATTGTCATCACAGTCCTCCATGAACTTTGGGATCACATTGTTTCATGCCCTTGTCATCACAATGCTCCCTGCTCCTTGAAATTAAAATGATCCATGACCTCTGTCATCACAATGCTCCAAACCCTTGTGATCACAATGTTCCATAACACTTGTCATCACAACGCTCCATGATGCCTGTCATCACAATACTCCATGCCCTTTTCCTCACAATGCTCCAGGACATTTGTCATCACAATTCTCAATACACTTGTCATCACAATGCTCCCTGACACTTGTCGTCAGAATGCTCCTTGAACCCTGTCACGCAACGGCTCCATGCCTTTTACATCACAATGCCCCATGCCGTTTTCATCACAATGCTCCATGCCATTGTCATCAAAATACTCCACAAGCTTGTCATCAGAATTCTCCATGACCCTTGTCATCACAATTATCCATGCACTTGTCAGCACAATGCTCCGTGACCCTTGTCATCACAATGTTCCAAGCCATTGTCATCACAATGCTCCATTACTTTTGTCATCAGAATCCTCCATGACACTTGGCATCACAATGCTCCATGCCATTGTCATCCCAATGGGCCATTACATATGTCAGCACAATGTTCCCTGACAACTTTCTTCACAATACTGCACGACCAGGTCATCACAATGCTCCATGCCCTTGTCATCACAATGCACCATTCCAACTGTCATAGCGATAATCCATGAAACTTATTAGACCAATGCTCCATGCCCTTGACATCACAATGCTCCATGCCCTTGTTATCACAATGCTGCATGACCCCTGTCATCACAATGCTCCGTGACTCCAGTCATCACAATTCTTCATGACCTTTGTCACAACAATGGTCCATGCCCTCGTCATCAACAGTCTTTGTGACCTTTTAAACCACAATGCTCCATGAACTTTTCATCACAATGCTCTTTGACCCTTGTCATCACAATGCTCGATGCCCTTCTCATCGCAATGCTCCATGCCCTTGTCATTACAATCAGGCATGTCCCATGTATCATACTGTTCCGTACCCTTGTCATCAAAATGCTCCATGCCCCCTCTCATCACAATAATCCATGAAATATTTCAGAGCAATATTCCATGCCCTTCTCATCACAATGCTCCATTACCTCTGTTATAACAATGCACCATGACCCCTGCCATCACAATGTTCCACGGCCTAGTCATCACAAGGTTCCATGACAATTGTCATCACAATGCTGAAGGCCCCTGTAATCACAATGCTCCTTGCCCTTGTCATCACAAAGCTCCATGATGCATGTCATCAGAAAGTTCCATGGCCTTCTCATCACAGTGCTCCATGTCCTTGTCATCACAATGTTCCAAGACTCCTGTAATCACAATGGTCCATGCCCCTTTTCATCTCAATGCTCCATGAACCCTGCGGTCAAAATGCACCATGCCCATCATCATAATGCTTCAGGCTATTGTCATCACAAAGAAATCAATATTCTCCATGATCTCTCTCATCATAATGCTCCAAACCCTTGTGATCAAAATGATCCATAACACTTATCATCACAACACCCCATGACGCTCATCATCACAATTATCCATGGTCTTCTCATCACAATGCTCCATGATCTTTGTCATCACAATTCTCAATACACTTGTCATCACAATTCTCCCTGACATTTGTCGTCAGTATGCTCTTGAACACTGTCATGACAAGGCTCCATGCTTTGTCATCACAATAATCCATGCCCTTGTCATCACAATGGCCAAGACCCCTGTAATCACAATGCTCCATGCCCCTTTTCATCAGAATGGTCCATGAGACTTGTCATCACAAGTCTCCATGGTCTTCTCATCACAATGCTCCAGGACTTTGTCATTAACATGCTCCATTCCCTTGTCATCACAATGCTCCATGACCCCTGTCATCACAATAGTCCATGAATATTTTCAGCCCAATGCTCCACGACCTCCTCATCACAATGCTCCATGGCCAATATCATCACAATGCTCCATGACCCCTGTCATCACAACATTCCATGAACATTTACAGCCCAGTGCTCCATGATGCTTGTCATCACAATGATCCATGCCCTTGTCATCCCAATGCTCCATGACCCCTGTATTCACAATGCTCCGTGACGCTTGTCATCACAGTGCTCCATGACACATGTCAGCACAATGTTCCATGCCTTTGTCAGCAAAATGCTACATGACCTTGTCATTACAATGCTCTATGCGCTTGTCATCACAATACTCCATTTCCATTGTCATCACAATCCTCCATGAACCTTGGGATCACATTGCTTCATGCCCTTGTCATCACAATGCTCCCTGCTCCTTGAAATCAAAATGATCCATGACCTCTGTCATCACAATGCTCCAAACACTTGTGATCACAATGTTCCATAACACTTGTCATCACAAAGCTCCATGATGCCTGTCATCACAATACTCCATGCCCTTTTCATCACAATGCTCCATGACCTTTGTCATCACAATTTTCAAAACACTTGTCATCACAATGCTCCCTGACACTTGTCATCATAATGCTCCTTGAAACCTGTCACGAAAAGGCTCCATGCCTTTTTCATCACAGTGCCCCAAGCCGTTTTCATCACAATGCTCCATGCCATTGTCATCAAAATACTCCACAAGCTTGTCATCAGAATGCTCCATGACCCTTGTCATCACATTTCTCCATGCACTTGTTAGCACAATGCTCCCTGACCCTTGTCATCACAATGCTCCAAGCCACTGACATCACAATGCTCCATTACATTTGCCATCAGAATCCTCCATGACACTTGGCATCCCAATGCTCCATGCCATTGTCATCACAATGGGCCATTACATATGTCATCACAATGCTCCCTGACACCTGTCTTCACAATACTGTATGACCTGGCCATCACATTTCTCCATGCCTTTGTCATCACAATGCGCCATTCCAACTGTCATCGCAATAATCCATGAAACGTATTAGACCAATGCTCCTTGCCCTGGTCATCACAATGCTCCATGCCCTTGTTATCACAATGCTCCATGAACTCTGCCATCACAATGCTCTGTGACTCCAGTCATCACAATGCTTCATGACCTTTGTCACCACAATGGTCCATTCCCTCGTCATCATCACTCTCTGTGAGCTTTTTAACCAAAATGATCCATGAACTTTTCATCACAATGCTCTTTGAACCTTGTCATCACAATGCTCTATGCCTTTCTCAGCACAATGCTCCATGACCCTTGTCATCACAATGCTCCATGCGCTTGTCAGCACAATGCTCCATGACACATGTCATCACAATGCTCCATGACCCCTGTCATCACAATGCTCCGTGACTCCAGTCATCAAAATGCTTCATAACGTTTGTCATCACAATGATCCTTGCCCGTGTCATCACAAGGTTCTGTGACCTTTGTAACCACAATGCTCCATGAATTTTTCATAACAATTAACAGTGACCCTTGTCATCACAAAGCTCCTTGTCTTTGTCAGAACAATGCTCCATGACCATTGTCTTCACAATGTGCCACACGCATTTCATCAAATCGGTCCACAACATTGTCATTGAAATGCTACATAAAGCTTGTAATCACAATGGTCCATGCACTTCTCATCAAAATGCTCTCTCACCAGAGATATCACAGTGTTCCATTACTAGTCATCACAATACTCCCTCACACCTGTAATCACAATGTTCCATGACCCTGCCATCACACTGCTACATCCCCTTATCATCACAATGTTCCATGACCCCTGACATCACAATGTTCCATAACCCCTGTCATCAAAATGCTCCATGATCCTTTTCATCCCAAAGCTCCAAGACCCCTGACATCACAATGTTCTATAACACCTGCCATCAAAATATTCCCTTACACTTTTCATCAAATTGCTGCATGGCCCGGTCATCAAAATGCTCCCTGCACTTCTCATCACAATGCACCATGCCCTTGTCATCAAAATGCTCCATGACTTGTCATCACAAAGCTCCATGACCCTTGGCATCACAATGCTCGATGTCCTTCTCATCACAAATCTCCATGCCCTTGTCATTACAATCCTGCATAACCCATGTATCACAGTGTTCCGTGCCCTTGTCATCCCAATGCTCCATGCCCACTCTCATCACAATAATCCATGAAATATTTCAGACCAAAGTTCCATGCCTTTCTCATCAAAATGCTCCATTACACCTGTCATAACAATGCACCATGACCCATGCCATCACAATGTTCCACGGCCTAGTCATCACAAGTTTCCATGACACTTGTCATCACAATGCTCAAGAACCCTGAAATCACAAAGCTCCGTGCACTTGTTATCACAAAGCTCCATGACGCATGTCATCAGAATGATCCTTGGCCTTCTCATCACAATGCTCCATGCCCTTGTCATCACAATGCTCCAAGACCCTTGTAATCACAATGCTCCATGCCCCTATTCATCTCAATGTTCCAAGAACCCTGTCATCACAATGCACCATGCCCATCATCATAATGCTTCAAGCTATTGTCATCACAATGAAATCAATATTCTCCATGACCTCTGTCATCATAATGATACAAACCCTTGTGATCACAATGTTCCATAACACTTATCATCACAACATCCCATGACGCTCATCATCACAATGATCCATGGTCTTCTCATCACAGTGCTCCATGAAGTTTGTCATCACAATGCTCAATACACTTGTCATCACATTGCTCCCTGACACTTGTCTTCAGTATGCTCCTTGAACCCTGTCATTACAAGACTCCATGCATTGTTCATCACAATAATCCATGCCTTTTTCATGACAATGGTCCAAGATCCCTGTAATCACAATGCTCCATGCCCTTGTCATCAAAAACTCCATGACGCATGTCATCAGAATGCTTCATGGCCTTCTCATCACAATGCTCCATGCACTTGTCATCACAATGCTCCAAGACCACTGTAATCACAATGCTCCATGCCCCTTTTCATCAGAATGCTCCATGAGACTTGTCATCACAAGTCTCCATGGACTTCTCATCACAATGCTCCAGGACCTTGTCATCACCATGCTCCATTCCCTTTTCATCACAATGCTCCATGACCCTTGTCATCACAATAATCCATGAACATTTTCAGCCCAATGCTCCAGGACCTACTCATCACAATGCTTCATGGCCAATATCATCGCAGTGCTCCATGACCACTGTCATCACAACATTCCATGACACCAGACAACACAATGATCCGGGACTCTTTCATCACATTGCTCCATTCCCTAGTCATCACAATGCTCTATGTCCCCTGTCATCACAACACTCCATGAACATTTTCAGCCCAGTGCTCTATGACCCTTGTCATCACAATGATCCATGCGCTTGTCATCACAGTGCTCCATGACACATGTCATCACTATTCTCCATGCCTTCGTCAGCAAAATGCTACATGACCTTGTCATTACAATGCTCTATGTGCTTGTCATCACAATACTCCATTTCCATTGTCATCACAATCCTCCATGAACCTTGGGATCACATTGCTTCATGCCCTTGTCATCACAGTGCTCCATGCTCCTTGAAATCAAAATGATCCATGACATCTGTCATCACAATGCTCCAAACTCTTGTGATCACAGTGTTCCATAACACTTGTCATCACAACGCTCCATGATGCCTGTCATCAAAACACCCCATGCCCTTTTCATCACAATGCTCCCTGACCTTTGTCATCACAATTCTCAATACACTTGTCATCACAATGCTTCCTGACACTTGTCATCAGAATGCTCCTTGAACCCTGTCACGAAAAGGCTCCATGACTTTTTCATCACAATGCCCCATGCAGTTTTCATCACAATGATACATGCCATTGTCATCAAAATACACCACAAGCTTGTCATCAGAATGTTCCATGACCCTTGTCATCACAAATCTCCATGCAATTGTCAGCACAATGCTCCCTGACCCTTGTCATCACAATGCTCCAAGCCATTGTCATCACAATGCTCCATTACCTTTGTCATCAGAATCCTCCATGACACTTGGCATCACAATGCTCCATGCCATTGTCATCACAATGGGCTACTACATATGTCATCACAATGCTCCCTGACACCTCTCTTCACAAATTTGCATGACCTGGTCATCACAATGATCCATGCCCTTGTCATCACAATGTGCCATTCCAAATGTCATCACAATAATCCATGAAACTTATTACACCAATGTTCCATGCCCTTGTCATCACAATGCTCCATGCCCTTGTTATCACAATGCTCCATGACACCTTTCATCACAATGCTCCGTGTCTCCTGTCATCACTGTGCGTCATGACCTTTGTCATCACAATGGTCCATGCCCTCGTCATCAACAGTCTCTGTGAGCATTTTAACCACAATGCTCCATGAACATTTCATCACAATGCTCTTTGAAACTTGTCATCACAATGCTCCATGCGCTTGACAGCACAATGCTCCATGACACATGTCATCACAATGCACCATGCGCTTGTCATCACAGTGCTCCACTATCTTGTCATCACAATGCTCCTTAAAATTTGTCATCACAATTCTCCATCTCTTCTCATCAAAATGCTCTCTCACCATTGATATCACAATGCTACATCACTATTTGTCACAATACTCCCTCACCCCTTTCATCACAATGTTCCATGACTCCTGTCATCACAATGCTACATGCAGTTATTATCACAATGTTCGATGACCCCTGACATCACAATGTTCCATAACACCTGTCATCAAAATGTTCCATGACACTTTTCATCAAATTGCTCCATGACCCTGTCATCAGAATGCTCCCTGCCTTTCTCATCTCAATGCACTACGCCCTTACCATCAAAATGCTCCATGACCTTTGTTATAAGAAAGATCCATGACCCTTGGCATCACAATGCTCCATATCATTGGCATCACAGTGCTCCATGAACGCTCTCATCACATTGCTCCATGGCCTTTTCTTCACAGAGCTCCATGACACATGTCATCAGAATGCTCCATGGCCTTCTCATCACAATGCTCCATGCCCTTGCCATCACAATGCTCCACTACACTTGTCATAACTATGCTCCATGACCCCTGCCATCACGATGTTCCATGGCCTTGTCATCACAAAGCTCCATGACCCTTCTCATCACAATACTCCAAGAACCCTGTAATCACAATGCTCTATGCCCCTTTTCATCTCAAAGATCCATGAACCCTGTCATCAAAATACACCATGCCCATCATCATAATGCTTCATGCTATTGTCATCACAATGAAATCAAAATGCTCTATGACCTCTGTCATAACAATGATCCAAACCCTTGTGATCACAATATTCCATAACACTTGTCATCACAATGCCCCATGACGCTCGTCATCACAATTATCCATGGTCTTCTCATCACAACGCTCCATGACCTTTGTCATCACAATGCTCCTTAAACTTGTCATCACAATGCTCCATGCACTTCTCATCAAAATGCTCTCTCACCACTTATATCACAATGCTACATCACTATTTGTCACAATACTCCCTCACCCCTGTCATCACAATGTTCCAAGACTCCTGTCATCACATTGCTCCATGCCCTTGTCATCACAAAGCTCCATGACACTTCTCATCACAATGCTCGATGCCCTTCCCATCACAATGCTCCATGCCCTTGTCATTAAAATCCTCCATGACCCATGTATCATAGTGTTCCGTGCCGTTATCATCTCAATGCTCCATGCTCACTCACATCACAATAATCCATGAAATATTTCAGACTAATGCTCAATGACCTTCTCATCAAAATGTTCCATTACTTCTGTCATAACAATGCTCCATGACCACTGCCATCACAATGTTCCACGGCCTTGTTATCACAAGGCTCCATGACACTTGTCATCACAATTTTCCAAGAACCCTGTAACCACAATGCTCCATGCCCTTTTCATCACAATGCTCCCATATCCCTGTAATCACAATGCTCCATGCCCCTTTTCTTCTCAATGCTCCATGAACCCTGTCATAACAATGCACCATGACCATCATCATAATGCTTCAGGCTATTGTCATCACAATGAAATCAAAATTCTCCATGACCTCTGTCATAATAATGCTCCAAAACCTTGTGATCACAATGTTCCATAACACTTATCATCAAAACAGCCCATGACAATCATCATCACAATTATCCATTGACTTCTCATCACAATGCTCCATGACCTTTGTTATCACAGTTCTCAATACACTTGTCATCACAATGCTCCCTGACACTTGTCGTCAGAATGCTCCTTGAACCCTGTCAAAAAAGGCTCCATGCCATTTTCATCACACTGCCCCATGCCGTTTTCATCACAATGCTCCATACCATTGTCATCAAAATACTCCTCAAGCTTGTCATCAGAATGCTCCATGACCCTTGTCATCACAATTCTCCATGCACTTGTCAGCACAATGTTCCCTGACCCTTGTCATCACAATGCTCCAAGCCTTTGTCATCACAATGCTCCATTACCTTTGTCATCAGAATCCTCCATGACACTTGGCATCACAATGCTCCATGCCATTGTCATCACAATGCTCCAATACATATGTCATCACAATGCTCCCTGACACCTCTCTTCACAATACTGCATGACCTGGTCATCACAATGCTCCATGCCCTTGTCATCACAATGCGCCATTCCAACTGTCATCGCAATAATCCTTGAAACTTATTAGACCAATGCTCCATGCTCTTGTCATCACAGTGCTCCATGCCCTTGTTATCACAATCCTCCATGACACCTGTCATCACAATACTCCGTGAATCCAGTCATCACAATGCTTCATGACCTTTGTCATCACAATGGTCCATGCCCTCATCATCAACAGTCTCTGTGACCATTTTAACCACAATGTTCCATGAACTTTTCATCATAATGCTCTTTGACCCTTGACATCACAATGCTCTACGCCTTTATCAGCACAATGTTCAATGCCCTTGTCATCACAATGCTCCATGACCCCTGTCATAACAATGCTCTGTGACTCCAGTCATCACAATGCTTCATAACGTTTGTCATCACAATGGTCCATGCCTGCGTCATCACAAGGCTCTGTGACAATTTTAACCACAATGCTCCATGAACTTTTCATCACAGTGCTCCGTGACCCTTGTCATCACAGTGCTCCATGCCTTTGTTAGAAAAATGCACCATGACCCTTGTCATCACTATGTGCCACACACTTTTTATCCCAAGGGTCCACAAAATTGTCGTCACAGTGCTCTATAAATCTTGTAATCAAAATGCTCCATGCCCTTCTCATCACAATGCTCCATTACCCCTGTCATAACAATGCTCCATGACCCCTGCCATCACAATGTTCCACGGCCTTGTCATCACAAGGCTCCATGACACATGTCATCACAATGCTCCAAGACCCCTGTAATCACAATGCTCCATGCCCCTTTTCATCTCTATGCTCCATGAACCCTGTCATCACAATGCATCATGCCGATCATCATAAAGCTTCCGGCTATTGTCAGCACAATGAAATCAAAATTCTCCATGACCTCTGTCATCACAATGCTCAATGCCCTTTTCATCACAATGCTCCATGACCCCTGTCCTCACAATGCTCCGTGATTCCAGTCATCAGAGTGCTTCATAACGTTTGTCATCACAACGGTCCATGCCCACGTCATCACAAGGCTTTGTGACCTTTGTAACCACAATGTTCCATGAACTTTTCATCACAATGCTCCGTGACCCTTGTCATCACAATGCTCCATGCCTTTGTCAGAACAATGCTCCATGACCCTTGTCATCACAATAAGCCACGTGCCTTTCATCACAGCAGTCCACAACATTGTCATCGATATGCTCCATAAACATTGTAATCCCAATGCTCCATGCACTTCTCATCAAAATGCTCTCTCACATGAGATATCATAATGTTCCATCACTAGTCATCACAATACTCCCTCACACCTGTAATCACAATATTCCATGACTCCTGTCATCACAATGCTACATCCCATTATCATCACAATGTTCCATGACCCATGACATCACAATGTTCCACAACCCCTGTCATCAAAATGCTCCATGACCCATTTCATCCCAAAGCTCCATGACCCCTGACATCACAATGTTCTATAACACCTGTCATCAAAATGTTCCATTACAATTTTCATCAAATTGCTGCATGACCCTTTGCTCAAACTGCTCCCTGCCTTTCTCATCACAATGCACCATGCCCTTGTCATCAAAATGCTCCATGACTTTTGACATCACAAACCTCCATGACACTTGACATCACAATGCTCCATGTCATTGTCATCACAATGTTCCATGAACCCTCTCATCACATTGATCCATGCCCTTGTCATCACAAAGCACCATGACAATTGTCATCACAATGCTCAATGCCCTTCTCATCACAATGCTCCAGGACCTTTTCATCACAATGCTCTGTGACTCCAGTCATCACAGTGCTTCATAATATTTGTCATCACAATGGTCCATGCCCAAGTCATCACAAGGCTCTGTTACCTTTGTAACCACAATGCTCCATGAACATTTCATCACAATGTTCCGTGACGCTTGTCATCACAATGCTCCATGCCTTGTCATTAAAATGCTCCATGACCATTGTCATCACAATGTGCCACATGCTTTTCATCCCAACGGTCCAAAAATTTGTAATCACAATGTTCCATAAAAATTGTAATCACAATGCTGCATGCCCTTCTCATCACAATGCTCCATTAACCCTGCCATAACAATGCTCCATGACCCCTGCCATCACAATGTTCCACGGCCTTGTCATCACAAGGCTCCATGACACTTGTCATCACAATGCTCCAAGACCCCTTTAATCACAATGCTCCATGCCGTTGTCATCACAAAGCTCCATGACACATGTCATCAGAATGTTCCATGGCCATCTCATCAAAATGCTGCATGCCCTTGTCATCACAATGCTCCAAAACCCCTGTAAACACAGTGCTCCATGCCCCTGTTCATCTCAATGCTCCATGAACCCTGTCATCACAACACTCCATGACACGTGACAACACAATGATCCGGGACTCTTGTCATCACAGTGCTGCAAGACCCCTGTAATCAAAATGCTCCATGACACCTGTCATCACAATACTCCATGAATATTTTCAGCCCAATGCTCCATGACCCTTGTCATCACAATGATCCATGCTCTTTTCATCCCAATGATCCATGACCTCTGTATTCAAAATGCTCCGTGACAGTTGTGTCACAGTTCTCAATGACACCTGTCATCACAATGTTCCATGCCTTTCTCAGGAAAATTCTACATGCCCTTGTCATTACAATGCTCTATGCGCTTGTCATCACAATGCTCCAAGACCCCTGTAATCACAATGCTACATGCCCCTTTTCATCTCAATGCTCCATGAACTCTGTCATCACAATGCACCATGCCCATCATCATAATGCTTCTGGCTATTTTCATCACGATGAAATCAAAATTCTCCATGACCTCTGTCATCATAATGCTCCAAAGTCTTGTGATCACAATGTTCCATAACACTTATAATCACAACACCCCATGACGATCATCATCACAATTATCCATGGCCTTCTCATTACCATGCTCCATGACTTTTGTCATCACAAATCTCAATACACTTTTCATCACAATGCTCCCTGACATTTGTCGTCAGAATGCTCCTTGAACCCTGTCACGAAAAGGCTGCATGCCTTTTTCATAACATTGCCCCATGCCGTTTTCATCACAATGCTCCATGCCATAGTCATCAAAATACTCCACAAGCTTGTCATCAGAATGCTCCATGACCCTTGTCATCACAATTCTCCATGCACTTGTCAGCACAATGCTCCCTGACCCTTGCCATCACAATGCTCCAAGCCATTGTCATAACAATGCTCCATTACGTTTGTCATCAGAATCTTTCATGAACCTTGGCATCACAATGCTCCATGCCATTGTCATCACAATGGGCCATTACATATGTCATCACAATGCTCCCTGACACTTCTCTTCACAATAATGCATGAGCTGGTCATCATAATGCTCCATGCCCTTGTCATCACAATGCGCCATTCCAAATGTCATCGCAATGATCCATGAAACATATTAGACCAATGCTCCATGCCCTTGTCATCACAATGGTCCATGCCCTAGTTATCACAATGCTCCATGACCCCTGTCATCACCATGCACCGTGACTCCAGTCATCACAATGCTTCATGACCTTTGTCATCACAATGGTCCATTACCTCATCATCAACAGTCTCTGTGACCATTTTAACCACAATGCTCCATGAACTTTTCATCACAATGCTCTTTGACCCTTGTCATCACAATGATCTACGCCTTTCTCAGCACAATGCTCTATGCCCTTGTCATCACAATGCTCCATGACCCTGTCATCACAATGCTCTGTGACTCCAGTCATCACAATGCTTCATAACATTTGTCATCACAATGGTCCATGTCCGTGTCATCACAAGGCTTTGTGACATTTTTAACCACAATGCTTCATGAACTTTTCATCACAATGCTCCGTGACACTTGTCATCACAGTGCTCCATGCCTTTGTCAGAAAAATGCTCCATGACCCTTGTCATCACAATGTACCACGCGGTTTTTATCCCAAAGGTCCACAGATTTGTCATTGCAATGCTCCATAAAACTTGTAATCACAATGCTCCATGCCATTCTCATCACAATGCTCCATTACCCCTGTCATAAAAATGCTCCTTGACCCCCGCCATCACAATGTTCCACGGCCTTGTCATCACAAAGCTCCATGACCCTTGTCATCACAAAGCTCCAAGACCCCTGTAATCACAATGCTCCATGCCCTTGTCATCACAGAGCACCATGACACATGTCATTAGAATGTTCCATGTCCTTCTAATCAAAATGCTCCATGCCCTTGTCATCACAATGCTCCAAGAACCCTGTAATCAAAATGCTCCATGCCCCTTTTCATCTCAATTCTCCATGAACCCTGTCATCACAATGCATCATGCCCATCATCATAATGCTTCCGGCTGTTGTCAGCACAATGAAATCAAAATTCTCCATGATCTCTGTCATCACAATGCTCCATGACCCCTGTCATCACAATACTCCATGAACATTTTCAGCCCAATGCTCCATGACCCTTGTCATCACAATGATCCATGACCCCTGTATTCAGAATGCTCCGTGACACATGTCATCACAGTGCTCCATGACACCTGTCATCACAGTGCTCCATGCCTTTGTCTGCAGAATTCTACATGATCTTGTCATTACAGTGCTCTATGCGCTTGTCATCACAATGCTACAAGACCCCTGTAATCACAATGCTCCATGCCCCTTTTCATCTCAATGCTCCATGAACCCTGTCATCACAAGGCACCATGACTATCATCATAATGCTTCAGGCTATTGTCATTACAATGAAATCAATAGTCTCCATGACCTCTGTCATCATAATGCTCCAAACCCTTGTGATCACAATGTTCCATAACATTTATCATCACAACATCCCATGACGATCATCATCACAATTATCCTTGGTCTTCTGATCACAATGCTCCCTGATCTTTGTCATCACAATGCTCAATACACTTGTCTTCACAATGCTCCCTGACACATGTCGTCAGTATGCTCCTTGAACCCTGTCATGACAAGGCTCCATGCCTTTTTCATCAAAATGATCCATGCCCTTTTCATCACAATGCTCCAAGACCCTTGTAATCACAATGCTCCATGCCCTTGTCATCAAAAAGCTCCATGAGGCATGTCATCAGAATGCTCCATGGCCTTTTCCTCACAATGCTGCATGGCATTGTCATCACAATGCTCCATGTACCCTCTCATCACATTGCTCCATGCCCTTGTCATTACAATCCTCCATGACCCATGTATCACATTGTTCCGTGCCCTTGTCATCACAATGCTCCAGCCCTCTCTCATCACAATAATCTATGAAATATTTCAAACCAATGCTCAATGCCCTTCTCATCACAATGCTCCATTACCTCTGTCATAACAATGCACCATGACCACTGGCATCACAATGTTCCACGGCTTTGTCATCACAAGGCTCCATGACCCTTGTCATCAAAATGCTCCAAGAAACTTGTAATCAAAATTCTCCAAGCCCTTGTCATAACAAAGCTCCATGACGCATGTATCAGAAGGTTCCATGGCCTTCTCATCACAATGCTCCATGCCCTTGTCATCACAATGCTCCAAGACCCATGTAATCACTATGATTCATGCCACTTTTCATCTCAATGCTCCATGAACCCTGTCATGACAATGCACCATGCCCATCATCATAATGCTTCAGGCTATTGTCACTACAATGAAATCAAAATTCTCCATGACCTCTGTCATCATAATGCTCCAAACCCTTGTGATCACAATGTTACATAACACTTATCATCACAACACACCATGACGATCATCATCACAGTTATCCATGGTCTTCTCATCACAATGCTCCATGATCATTGTCATCACAATGCTGAATACACTTGTCATCACAATACTCCCTGACACCTGTCGTCAGTATGCTCCTTGAACCCTGTGATGACAAGGCTCCATGCCTTTTACATCACAATGATCCATGCCTTTTCATCACAATGCTCCAAGACCCCTATAATCACAATGCTCCATGGCCTTGTCAGCACAAAGCTCCATGACGCATGTCATCAGAATTATCCATGGACTTCTTCTCAAAATGCTCCATGCCCTTGTCATCACAACGCTCCAAGACCACTGTAATCACAATGCTCCATGACCCTTTTCATTAGAATGCTCCATGAGACTTGTCATCACAAGTCTCCATGGTCATCTCATCACGATGCTCCAGGACATTGTCATCACCATGCTCTATTCCCTTGTCATCACAATGCTCCATGACCCCTGTCATTACAATAATCCATTAACATTTTCAGCCCAATGCTCCATGACCTTCTCATCACAATGCTCCTTGACCAATATCATCACAATGCTCCATGACCACTGTCATCACAACCACCCATAACACCTGACAACACAATGATCCGGGACTCTTGTCATCACAATGCTCCATGCCCTTGTCATCACAATGCACCATGTCCACTGTCATCACAATAATCTATGAAACTTGTCAGACCAATGCTCCATTCCCCTGTCACCACAATGCTCCATGCCCTTGTTATCACAATGCTCCATGACCCCTGTCATCACAATGCTCCGTGACTCCAGTCATCACAATGTTCCATAACCCCTGTCATCAAAATGCTCCATGACCCTTTTCATCCCAAAGCTCCATGATCCCTGGCATCACAATGTTCTATAACCCCTGTCATCAAAATGTTCCTTTACACTTTTCATCAAATTGCTGCATGACCCTGTCATCAAAATGCTCCCTGCCCTTCTCATCACACTGAACCACACCCTTGTCATCAAAATGCTCCATGACATTTGTCATCACAAAGCTCCATGACCCTTGGCATCACAATGCTCCATGTCATTGTCATCACAATGCTCCATGAACCCTCTCATCACATTGCTCCATGCCCTTGTCATAACAAAGCTCCAGGACACTTCTCTTCACAATGCTCGATGCCCTTCTCATCACAATGCTCCACGCCCTGGTCATTACAATCCACCATGACCCATGTATCACAGTGTACCGTGCCCTTGTCATCACAATGCTCCATGCCCACTCTCATCACAATAATCCATGAAACATTTCAGACCAATGCTCAATGCCATTCTGATTACAATGCTCCATTACTTCTGTCATAACAATGCTCCATGACCGCTGCCATCACAATGTTCCACGGCCTTGTCATCAAAAGGCTCCATGACCCTTGTCATCACAAAGCTCCATGACACATGACATCAGAATGTTCCATGGTCTTCTCCTCACAATGCTCCATGCCCTTTTCATCACAGTGCTCCAAGACACCTGTAATCACAAAGCTCCATGCCCCTTTTCGTCAGAATGCTCCATGAGACTTGTCATCACAAGTCTCCATCGTCATCTCATCAAAATGCTCCTGGAACTTGTCATCACCACGCTCCATTCCCTTGTCATCACAATGCTCCTTGACAACTGTCATCACAATACTCTATGAACATTTTCAACCAAATGCTCCATGACCGTCTTATCACAATGCTCCATGAGCAGTATCATCACAATGCTCCATGACCACTGTCATCACAATGCGCCATTCCAGCTGTCATCACAATAATCCATGAAACGTATTAGACAAATGCTCCATGCCCTTGTCATCACAGTGCTCCATGCCCTTGCTATCAAAATGTACCAGGACCCCTGTAATCAGAATGCTCCATGCCCCTTTTCATCAGTATGCTCCATGAGACCTGTCATCACAAGGCTCCATGGTTTTCTGATCACAGTGCTCCAGGACCTTGTCATCACAATGCTTCACGACATTGTCATGAAAATTCTCAATGGCCCTTGTCATCATAATGCTCCAAGCCCTAGTCATCACAATGCTCCATTATATTTGTCATCACAATCCTCCATTACATTTTGCATCACAATGCACCATGCCATTGTCATCGAAATGGACCATGACATATGTCATCACACTGCTCCCTGACACATGTTTTCAAAATACTCCATGACTTTCTCATCACAATGCTCCATGCCCTTGTCATCACAATGTTCCATGACCCCTGTCTACACAATGCTCCGTGACTCCAGTCATCACAATGCTTCATAACGTTTGTCATCACAACAGTCCATGCCCGCATCATCACAAGGCTCTGTGACCTTTGTAACCACAATGCTCCATGAACTTTTCATCACAGTGCTCCGTGACCCTTGTCATCACAATGCTCCATGCCTTTGTCAGAACAGCGCTCCATGACCCTTGTCATGAAAATGTGCCACGGGGTTTCCATCACAATGATCCACCACCTTGTCATCGCTATGCTCCATAAATTTTGTAATCACAATGCCCCATGCACTTCTCATCCAAATGTTCTCTCACCTGAGATATCACCATGTTCCCTCATTAGTCATCACAATCCTCCCTCACCCCTGTAATCAAAATGTTCCATGACCCCTGTCATCACCGTGTTCCATTCCCTTGTAATCACAATGCTCCATGACCACTGTCATCACAATACTCCATGCCCTTTTCATCACAATGCTCCATGACCTTTGTCATCACAATTCTCAATACATTGCCATCACAATGCTCCCTGACATTTGTCGTCAGAATGCTCCATGACACCTGTCACGAAATGTATCCATGCCATTTTCATTACAATGCCACATGCCGTTTTCATCACAATGCTCCATGCCATTGTCATCAAAATATTCCACAAGCTTGTCACCAGAATGCTCCATGACCCTTGTCATCACAATTCTCCATGACACCTGTCACGAAATGTATCCATGCCATTTTCATCACAATGCCACATGCCGTTTTCATCACAATGCTCCATGCCATTGTCATCAAAATATTCCACAAGCTTGTCACCAGAATGCTCCATGACCCTTGTCATCACAATTCTCCATGCACTTGTCAACACAATGCTCCTTGACCCTTGTCATCGCAATGCTCCAAGCCATTGTCATCAAAATGCTCTATTAACTTTGTCATCAGAATCCTCCATGACACTTGGCATCACAATTCTCCATGCCATCGTCATCACATTTGGCCATTACATATGTCATCACAATGCTCCCTGACACCTGTCTTCACAATACTGCATGACCTGGTCATCACAATGCTCCATGCCCTTGTCATCACAATGTGCCATTCCAACTGTCATCGCAATAATCCATGAAACATATTAGACAAATGTTCCATGCCCTTCTCATCACAAAGTTCCATGCCCTTTTTATCACAATGCTCCATGACCCCTGTATTCACAATGCTCCGTGACACTTGTCATCACAGTGCTCCATGACACATGTCATCACAATGCTCCATGCCTTTGTCAGCAAAATGCTACATGACCTTGTCGTTACAATGCTCTATGTGCTTGTCATCACAATACTCCATTACCATTGTCATCACATCCTCCATGAACCTTGGGATCACCTTGCTTCATGCCCTTGTCATCACAATGCTCCCTGCTCCTTGAAATCAAAATGATCCATGACTTCTGTCATCACAATGCTCCAAACCCTTGTGATCACAATGTTCCATAACACTTGTCATCACAATGCTCCATGATGCCTGCCATCACAATAATCCATGTACTTTTCATCACAATGCTCCATGACCTTTGTCATCACAATTCTCAATACACTTGTCATCACAATGCTCCCTAACACTTGTCGTCAGAATGCGCCTTGAAACCTGTCACGGAAAGGCTCCATGCCTTTTTCATCACAAAGCCCCAGGCCATTTTCATCACAATGCTCCATGCCATTGTCATCAAAATACTCCACAAGCTTGTCATCAGAATGCTCCATGACACTTTTCATCACAATTCTCCATGCACTTGTCAGCACAGTGCTCCCTGACCCATGTCATCACAATGCTCCAAGCCATTGTCATCACAATGCTCCATTACCTTTGTCTTCAGAATCCTCCATGGCACTTGCTATCACAATGCTCATGCTACTGTCATCACAATGGGCCATTACGTATGTCATCACAATGCGCCCTGACACCTCTCTTCACAACACTTCATACCCTTGTCATCACAATGCTCCCTGACATTTGTCGTCAGAATGATCCATGAAACCTGTCACGAAAAGTATCCATGCCATTTTCATCACAATGCCCCATGCCGTTTTCATCACAATGCCCCATGCCATTGTCATCAAAATACTCCACAAGCTTGTCACCAGAATGCTCCATGACCCTTGTCATCACAATTCTCCATGCACTTGTCCACACAATGCTCCTTGACCCTTGTCATCGCAATGCTCCAAGCCATTGTCATCAAAATGCTCTATTAACTTTGTCATCAGAATCCTCCATGACATTGGCATCACAATGCTCCATGCCATCGTCATCACATTTGGCCATTACATATGTCATCACAATGCTCCCTGACACCTGTCTTCACAATACTGCATGACCTGGTCATCACAATGCTCCATGCCCTTGTCATCACAATGCGCCATTCCAACTGTCATCGCAATAATCCATGAAACATATTAGACAATGTTCCATGCCCTTGTCCTCACAAAGTTCCATGCCCTTTTTATCACAATGCTCCATGACCCCTGTATTCACAATGCTCCGTGACGCTTGTCATCACGGTGCTCCATGACACCTGTCATCACAATGCTCCATGCCTTTGTCGGCAAAATGCTACATGACCTTGTCGTTACAATGCTCTATGCGCTTGTCATCACAATACTCCATTACCATTGTCATCACATCCTCCATGAACCTTGGGATCACATTGCTTCATGCCCTTGTCATCACAATGCTCCATGCTCCTTGAAATGAAAATGATCCATGACCTCTGTCATCACAATGCTCCAAACACTTGTGATCACCATGTTCCATAACACTTGTCATCACAACGTTCCATGATGCCTGCCATCACAATAATCCATGCACTTTTCATCACAATGCTCCATGACCTTTGTCATCACAATTCTCAATACACTTGTCATCACAATGCTCCCTAACACTTGTCGTCAGAATGCTCCTTGAACCCTGTCACGGAAAGGCTCCATGCCTTTTTCATCACAAAGCCCCATGCCATTTTCATCACAATGCTCCATGCCATTGTCATCAAAATACTCCACAAGCTTGTCATCAGAATGCTCCATGACACATGTCATCACAATTCTCCATGCACTTGTCAGCACAATGCTCCCTGACCCATGTCATCACAATGCTCCAAGCCATTGTCATCACAATGCTCCATTACCTTTGTCTTCAGAATACTACATGACACATGCTATCACATTGCTCATGCTACTGTCATCACAATGGGCCATTACGTATGTCATCACAATGCGCCCTGACACCTCTCTTCACAACACTTCATGCCCTTGTCATCACAATGCTCCATGCCCTTGTCATCACAAATCGCCATTCCAACTCTCATCGCAATAATCCATTAAAACTTATTAGACCAATGCTCCATGCACTTGTCATCACAATGCTCCATGCCCTTGTTATCACAATGCTCCAAGACCCCTGTCATCACAACGTTCCATGACTCCAGTCATCACAATGCTTCATGACCTTTGCCATCACAATGGTCCATGCCCTCATCATCAACAGTCTGTGTGACATTTTTAACCACAATGCTCCATGATCTTTTCATCACAATGATCTTTGACCCTTGTCATCACAATTCTCTATGCCTTTCTCAGCACAATGCTCCATGACCCTTTTCATCACAATGCTCCCTGCGCTTGTCAGCACCATGCTCCTCGACACATGTCATCACAATACACCATGCGTGTCTCATCACAGTGCTCCACAATCTTGTCATCACAATGCTCCATAAACAGTGTCATCTCAATGCTCCATGCGCTTCTCATCAAAATGCTCTCTCACCAGAGATATCACAATGTTCCATCACTATTCTTCACAATACTCCCTCACCCCTGTCATCACAATCTTCCATGACTCCTGTCATCAAAATGCTACATGGATTATGATCACAATGTTCGATGACCACTGACATCACAATGTTACATAACCCCTGTCATCAAAATGCTCCATGACCCTTTTCATCAAAATGCTCCATGACCCCTGACATCACAGTGTTCCATAACACCTGTCATCAAAATGTTCCATGACACTTTTCATCAAATTGCTCCATGACCCTGTCATCACAATTCTCCCTGCCCTTCTCATCACAATGCACAACGCCCTTGTCATCAAAATGCTCCATGACCTTTGTCATCACAAAAATCCATGACCCTTGGCATCACAATGTTCCATGTCATTGTCATCACGATGCTCCATGAAAGCTCTCATCACATTGCTCCATGCCCTTGTCATCACAAAGCTCCATGACACATGTCATCAAAATGCTCCATGGCCTTCTCATCACAATGCTCCATGCCCTTGCCATCACAATGCTCCATTACCCCTGTCATAACAATTCTCCATGGCGACTGCCAACACAATGTTTCATGGCCTTGTCATCACAAATCTCCATGACCCTTCTCATCACAATGCTCCAAGACCCCTGTAATCACAATGCTCCATGCACTTCTCTTCCAAATGCTCTCTCACCTGAAATATCACAATGTTCCATCTCTAGTCATCACAATCCTCCCTCAACCCTGTAATCACAATGTTCCATGACCCCTGACATCACAATATTCTATAACCACTGTCATCACAATGCTCCATGACACATTTCATCCCAAAGCTCCATGACCCATGGCATCACAATATTCTGTAACCCCTGTCATCAAAATGTTACATTACAATTTTCATCAAATTGCAGCATGAACCTGTCATCAAAATGCTCCCTCTCCTTCTCATCACAATGCACCACATGCTTGTCATCAAAATGCACCAAGACCGTTGTCATCACAAATCTCCATGACCCTTGGCATCACAATGCTCCATGTCATTGTCATCACAATGCTCCCTGAACGCTCTCATCCCATTGCTCCATGCCCTTGTCATCACAAAGCTCCATGACACTTGTCATCACAATGCTCGATGCCCTTCTCATCAAAATGCTCCATGCCCTTTTCATCACAATCCTGCATGAGCCATGTATCACAGTGTTCCGTGCCCTTGTCATCACAATGCTCCATGCCCACTCTCATCACAATAATCCATGAAAATTTTCGGGCCAATGCTCAATGCACTTCTCATCCCAATGCTCCATTACCTCTGTCTTAAAAATGCTCCATGACCCCTGCCATTACAATGTTCCATGGCCTTGTCATCACAAGGCTCCCAGACCCTTGACATCACAATGCTCCAAGACCCCTGTAATCACAATGCTCCATGCCCTTTTTCATCTCAATGATCCATGAACCCTGTCATCACAATGCACCATGCCCATCATCATAATGCTTCAGGCTATTGTCATCACAATGAAATCAAAATTCTCCATGACCTCTGTCATCATAATGCTCCAAACCCTTGTGATCACAATGTTCCATAACACTTATCATCACAAATCCCCATGACGCTCATCATCACAATTATCCATGGTATTCTCATCACAATGCTCCATAACCTTTGTCATCACAATCCTCAATACACTTGTCATCACAATGCTCCCTGACACTTGTCATCAGAATGCTCCTTGAACCCTGTCATGACAAGGCTCCATGCCTTTTTCATCACAATAATCCATGCCCTTTTCATCACAATGCTCCAAGATCACTGTCATCACAATTCTCCAAGTGCTTGTCATCACAAAACTCCATGAAGCATGACATCAGAATGCCCCATGGCCTTCTCATCACAATGCTCCATGCCCTAGTCATCACAATGCTCCAAGACCCCTGTAATCACAATGCTCCATGCCCCTTTTCATCAGAATGCTCCGTGAGACTTCTCATCACAAGTCTCCATGGTCATCTCATCACAAAGCTCCAGGACCTTGTCATCACCATTCTCCATTCCCTTGTGATCACAATGCTCCATGACCCTTGTCATCACAATGATCCATTAACATATTCAGCCCAATGCTCCACGACCTACACATCACAATACTCCATGGCCAATATCATCACAATGCGCCATGAAGACTGTCATCACAACACTCCATGACTCCTGACAACACAATGATCCGGGACTCTTGTCATCACAATGCTCCATTCCCTACTCTTCACTTTGCTCCATGACCCCTGTCATCACAACACTCCATGAACATTTTCAGCCCAGTGCTCCATGACACTTGTCATCACAATGATCCATGCCCTTGTCATCCCAATGCTCCATGACCCCTGTATTCACAATGATCCATGACACTTGTCATCACAGTGCTCCATGACACATGTCATCACAATGCTCCATGCCTTTGTCATCAAAATGCTACATGACCTTGTCATTACAATGCTCTATGCGCTTGTCATCACAATACTGCATTTCAATTGTCAACACAATCCTCCATGAACCTTGGGATCACATTGCTTCATGACCTTGTCATCACAATGCTCCATGCTCCTTGAAATCAATATGATCCATGACCTCTGTCATCACAATGATCCAAACCCTTGTGATCACAATCTTCCATAACACTTGTCATCACAACGCTCCATGATGCCTGTCATCACAATACTCCATGCCCTTTTCATCACAATGCTCCATAACATTTGTCATCAAAATTCTCAATATACATGTCATCACAATGCTCCCTGACATTTTCATCAGAATGCTCCTTGAAACCTGCCACAAAAAGGCTCCATGCCTTTTTCATCACATTGCCCCATGCCATTTTCATCACAATGCTCCATGCCATTGTCATCAAAATACTCCACAAGCTTGTCATCAGAATGCTCCATGACCCTTGTCATCACAATTCTCCATGCAATTGTCAGCACAATGATCACTGTCCCATGTCATCACAATGCTCCAAGCCATTGTCATCACAGTGTTCCATAACCTTTGTCATCAGAATCCTCCATGACACTTGGCATCACAATGCTCCATGCCATTGTCATCACAATGGGCCATTACATATGTCATCACAATGCTCGCTGACAACTCTCTTCACAATACTGCATGACCTGGTCATCACAATGCTCCATGCCCTTGTCATCACAGTGTGCCATTCGAAATGTCATTGCAACAATCCATGGAACTTATTAGACTAATGTTCCATGCCCTTGTCATCACAGTGCTACATGCCCTTGTTATCACAATGCTCCCTGACACCTGTCATCACAATCCTCCGTGACTCCAGTCATCACAATGCTTCATGACCTTTGTCATCACAATGGTCCATGCCCTCGTCATCAACAGTCTCTGTGACCATTTTAACCAAAATGCCCCATGAACTTTTCATCACAATGCTCTTTGACCTTTGTCATCACAATGCTCTATGCCTTTCTCAGCACAATGCTCCATGACCCTTGTCATCACAATGCTCCTTGCGCTTGTCAGCACAATGCTCCATGACACATGTCATCACAATGCACCATGCGCTTGTCATCACAGTGCTCTACAATCATGTCATCACAATGCTCCATAAACATTGTCATCATAATCTTCCATGCACTTCTCATCAAAATGCTCTCTCACCACTGATATCACAATGCTACATCACTATTTGTCACAATACTCCCTCACCCCTGTCATCACAATGTTCCATGACTCCTGTCATCACAATGCTACATGCACATATCATCCAAATGTTCGATGACCCCTGACATCACAATGTTCCATAACACCTGTCATCAAAATATTCCATGAAAATTTTCAACAAATTGCTCCATGACCCAGTCATCAGAATGCTACCTGCCCTTCTCATCACAATGCACAACGCCCTTGCCATCAAAATGCTCCATGATATTTGTCATCACAAAGCTCCATGACAATTGGCATCACAATGCTCCATGTCATTGTCATCACAATGCTCCACGAACGCTCTCATCACATTGCTCCATGCCCTTGTCTTCACAAAGCTCCATGACACATGTCATCAGAATTCTACATGGCCTTCTCATCACAATGCTGCATGCCCTTGCCATCACAATGCTCCATTACCCATCTCATAACAATGCTCCATGACCCTGCCATCACGATATTCCATGGCCTTGTCATCACAAGGCTCCATGACCCTTCTCATCACAACACTCCAAGAACCCTGTAATCACAATGCTCCATGCGCTTTTTCATCTCAATGATCCATTAACCTTGTCATCACAATGCACCATGACTATCATCATAATGCTTCATGCTATTGTCATCACAATGAAATCAAAATGCACCATGACCTCTGTCATAACAATGCTCCAATCCCTTGTGATCACAATATCCCATAACACTTGTCATCACAATGCCACTTGATGCTCGTGATCACAATTATCCTTGGTTTTCTAATCACAATGCTCCATGACCTTTGTCATCACAATGCTCAATACACTTGTCATCAAAATGCTCCCTGACACTTGTTGTCTGTATGCTCCTTGAACTCTGTCATGACAAGGCTCCATGCCTTTTTCATCACAATGATCCATGCCCTTGTCATCACAGTGCTCCAAGACCCATGTAATCACAATGCTCCATGCCCTTGTCATCACAAATCTCAATGACGCATGCCATCAGAATGCTCCTTGGTCTTCTCCTCACAATGTTCCATGCCCTTGTCATCACAATGTTCCATGACCCCTGTAATCACAATGCTCCATGCACCATTTCATCAGTATGCTCCATGAGATTTGTCATAACAAGTCTCTATGCATTTCACATCACAATGCTCCAGGACATTGTCATCACAATGTTTCACGACCATGTTCTGAAAATTCTCAATGGCCCTTGTCATCGTAATGCTCCAAGCCCTAGTCATCACAATGCTCCATTATATTTGCCATCAAAATCCTCCATTACATTTGGCATCACAATGCTCCCTGCCATTGTCATTGCAATGGACCATGACATATGTCATCACAATGCTCCGTGATTCCAGTCATCACAATGCTTCATAACGTTTGTCATCACAATGGTCCTTGCCAGCGTCATCACAAGGCTCTGTGTCCTTTGTAACCACAATGCTCCATGAACTTTTTATCACAATTCTCTGTGACCCTTGTCATCACAATGCTCCAAGACCATTGTAATTACAATGCTCCATGCCCTTGTCATCACAGTGCTCCATGACGCATGTCATCAGAATGTTCCATGGCCTTCTCATCACAATGCTCCATGCCCTTGTCATCACAATGTTCCAAGACCCCGGTAATCACAATGCTACATTCCCCTTTTCATCTCAATGCTCCATGAACCCTGTCATCACAATGCACCATGCCCATCATCATAATGTTTCATGCTATTTTCATCACAATGAATTCTAAATTCTCCATGACATCTGTCATCATAATGCTCCAAACACTTGTGATCACAATGTTCCATAAGACTTATCATCACAACACCCCATGACGCACATCATCACAATTATCCATGGTCTTTTCATCACAATGCTCCATGACCTTTGTCATCAAATGCTCCATGCCCTTGTCATCACAATGCTCCAAGACCATTGTAATCACAATGCTCCATTCCCCTTTTCATCTCAATGCTCCATGAACCCTGTCATCACAATGAACCATGCCCATCATCATAATGCTTCCGGCTATTGTCATCACAATGAAATCAAAATTCTCCATGACCTCTGTGATCACAATGCTCCATGACCCCTGTCATCACAATACTCGATGAACATTTTCAGCCAAATGCTACATGACACTTGTCATCAAAATGATCCATGCCCTTGGCATCCCAATGCTACATGACCCCTGTATTCACAATGCTCCATGACGCTTGTCATCACAGTGCTCCATGACACCTGTCATCGCAATAATCCATGAAACTTATTAGACCAATGCTCCATGACCTTGTCATCACAATGCTCCATGACACTTGTCATCACAATGCTCCATGAACTTTTCATCACAATGCTCTTTGATCCTTGTCATCACAATTCTCTATGCCTTTCTCAGCACAATGCTCCATGACACTTGTCATCACAATGCTCCATGCACTTGTCAGCACGATGCTCCATGACACATGTCATCACAATGCACCCTGCAATTGTCATCACAGTGCTCCACAATCTTGTCATCACAATGCTCCATCAATCTTGTCATCACAATGCTCCATGCACTTCTCATCAAAATGCTCTCTCACCACAGATATCACAATGTTACATCACTATTCGTCACAATACTCCCTCACCCTTGTTATCACAATGTTCCATGATTCCTGTCATCACAATGCTACATGCACTTATCATCACAATGTTCGATGACCACTGCCATCAAAATGCTCCATAACACCTGTCATCAAAATGCTCCATGAGCTTTTTCATAAAAATGCTCCATGAACCCTGCCATCACAATGTTCCATCACCTCTGTCATTAAAATGTTGCATGACCCTTTTCATCAAATTGCTCCATTGCCCTGTCATCACAATCCTCCCTGCCCTTCTCATCACAATGCACAACACACTTGTCATCAAAATGCTCCATGACCTTTGTCATCACAAAGATCCATGACCCTTGGCATCAAAATGCTCCATGTCACTGTCATCACAATGCTCCATGAACACTCTCATCACATTGCTCCATGCCCTTGTCATCACAAAGCTACATGACACATGTCATCAGAATGCTCCATGGCCTTCTCATCACAATGGTCCATGCGCTTGCCATCACAATGCTCCATTACCCTGTCATAACAATGCTCCATGACCCCTGCCATCACGATGTTCCGTGGCCTTGTCATCACAAGGCTCCATGACCCTTCTCATCACAATGCTCCAAGACCCCTGTAATCACAATGCTCTATGCCCCTTTTCATCTCAATGATCCATGAACCCTGTCATCACAATGCACCATGCCCATCATCATAATGCTTCATGCTATTGTCATCACAATGAAATCAAAATGCTCCATGACCTCTGTCATAAAAATTCTCCAAACCCTTGTGATCACAATATTCCATAACACTTGTCATCACAATGCCCCATGACGCTCGTCATCACAATTATCCATGGTCTTCTCATCACAATGCTCCATGACCTTTGTCATCATAATGCTCAATACACTTGTCATCAAAATGCTCCCTGACACGTGTTGTCTGTATGCTCCTTGAACCCTGTCATGACAAGGCTCCATGCCTTTTTCATCACAATGATCCATGCCCTTTTCATCACAATGCTCCAAGACCACTTTAAACACAATGGTCCATGCCCTTGTCATCACAAAGCTCAATGAAACATGTCTTCAGAATGCTCCTTCGCCTTCTCCTCACAATGCTCCATGCCCATGTCATCACAATGTTCCAAGACCCCTGTAATCACAATGCTCCATGACCCTTTTCATCAGTATGCTCCATGAGATTTGTCATCACAAGTCTCTATGCATTTCTCATCACAATGCTCCAGGGCCTTGTCATCACAATGCTTCACGACCTTTTCATGAAAATTCTCAATGGCCCTTGTCATCATAATGCTCCAAGCCCTAGTCATCACAATGCTCCTTTATATTTGTCATCACAATCCTCCATTACATTTGGCATCACAATGATCCATGCCATTGTCATCGCAATGGACCATGACATATGTCATCACAATGCTCCCTGACACCTGTCTTCACAATACTCCATGACCTTCTCATCACAATGATCCATGCCCTTGTCATCACAATGCACCATGTCCACTGTCATAACAATAATCTATGAAACTTGTCAGACCAATGCTCCATGCCCCTGTCACCACAATTCTCCATGCACTTGTCATCACAATGCTCCATGACCACTGTCATCACAATGCATCATGCCCATCATCATAATACTTCCGGCTATTGTCAGCACAATTAAATCAAAATTCTCCATGACCTTTGTCATCACAATGCTCCATGACCCCTGTCATCACAATACTCCATGAATATTTTCAGCCCAATGCTCCATGAACCTTGTCATCAAAATGTGCCACGGGCTTTCCATCACAATGATCCACAACCTTGGCTTCGCTATGCTCCATAAAACTTGTAATCACAAAGCTCCTTGCTCTTCCCATCCAAATGCTCTCTCCTGAGATATCACCATGTTCCCTCACTAGTCATCACAATCCTCCCTCACCCCTGTAATCAAAGTGTTCCATGACCCCTGTCATCACCATGTTCCATTCCCTTGTCATTACAATCCTCCATTCCCTAGTCATCACAATGCTCCATGACCCCTGTCATCACAATATTCCATGAACATTTTCAGCCCAATGCTCCATGACACTTGTCATCACAATGATCCATGCTCTTGTCATCCCAAAGCTCCATGACCCCTGTATTCACAATGCTCCATGACGCTTGTCATCACAGAGCTCCATGACACATGTCACCACAATGCTCCATGCCTTTGTCAGCAGAATGCTACATGACCTTTTCATTGCAATGCTTTATGCGCTTGCCATTACAATACTCCATTACCATTGTTATCACAATCCTCCATGAATCTTGGGATTACATTGTTTCATGCCTTTGTCATCACAATGTTCCATGCTCCTTGAAATCAAAATGATCCATTACCTCTGTCATCACAATGCTCCAAACATTTGTGATCACAGTGTTCCATAGCTCTTGTCATCAAAACGCTCCATGATTCTTGTCATCACAATACTCCATGCCCTTTTCATCACAATTCTCCATGACCTTTGTCATCACAATTCTCAATACATTGTCATCACAATGCTCCCTGACGTTTGTCGTCAGAATGCTCATTGAAACCTGCCACGAAAAGTCTCCATGCCATTTTCATCACAAAGCCCCATGCGGTTTTCATCACAATGCTCCATGACATTGTCATCAAAATACTCCACAAGCTTGTCACCAGAATGCTCCATGACCCTTGTCATCACAATTCTCCATGCACTTGTCAGCACAATGCACCCTGACCCTTGTCATCACAATGCTCCAAGCCATTGTCATCGCAATGCTCCATTACCTTTGTCTTCAGAATCCTCCATGACACTTGGCATCACAATGTTCCATGCCATTGTCATCACAATGGGCCATTACATATGTCATCACAATGCTCCCTGACACCTGTCTTCACAATACTGCATGACCTGGTCATCACAATGCTCCATGCACTTGTTATCACAATGCTCAATGACCCCTGTCATCACAATGCTCCGTGACTCCAGTCATCACAATGCTTCATGACATTTTTCATCACAATGGTCCAGGCCCTCATCATCAACAGTCTCTGTGAAGTTTTTAACCACAATGCTCCATGAACTTTTCTTCACAATGCTCTTTATCCCCTGTCATCACAATGCTCTATGCCTTTGTCAGCACAATGCTGCATGACGTATGTCATTAGAATGCTCCATGGCCTTCTCCTCACAATGCTCCATGCCCTTGTCATCACAGTGCTCCAAGACCCCTGTAATCACAATGCTCCATGCCCTTTTGCATCAGAATGCTCCATGAGACTTGTAATCGCAAGTCTCCATGGTCATCTCTTCACAATGCTCCAGGACCTTGTCATCACAATGCTCTGTGACTCCAGTCATCAAAATGCTTCATAATATTTGTCAACACAATGGTCCATGCCCGCGTCATCACAAGGCTCTGTTACCTTTGTATCCACAATGCTCCATGAACATTTCATCACAATGCTTCGTGACCCTTGTCATCACAGTGCTCCATGCCTTTGTCAGTAAAATGCTCCATAACAATTGTCATCACAATGTGCCACGCGCATTTCATCCCAACGGTCCAAAAATTTGTCATCACAATGCTCCATAAATATTGTAATCACAATGCTGCATGCCCTTCTCATCACAATGCTCCATTACCCCTTTCAGAACAATGCTCCATGACCCCTGCCATCACAATGTTCCACGGCCTTGTCATCACAAGGCTCCATGACACTTGTCATCACAATGCTCCAAGACCCCTGTAATCACAATGCTCCTTGCCCTTGTCATCACAAAGCTCCATGATGCTTGTCATCAGAAAGTTCCATGGCCTTCTCATCACAATGCTCCATGCCCTTGTCATCACAATGCTCCAAGACCTTTGTAAACACAATGCTCCATGCCCCTTTTCATCTCAATGCTCCATGAACCCTGCCATCACAATGCACCATGCCCATCATCATAATGATTCAGGCTATTGTCATCACAATGAAATCAAAATTCTCCATGACCTCTGTCATCATAATGCACCAAATCCTTGTGATCACAATGTTCCATAACACTTATAATCACAACACCCCATGACGATCATCATCACTATTATCCATGGCCTTCTCATCACCATGTTCCATGAACTTTGACATCACAATTCTCAATACACTTGTCATCACAGTGCTCCCTGACACTTGTAGTCAGAAAGCTCCTTGAACCCTGCCACGAAAAGGCTCCATGCTTTTTCATCACATTGCCCCATGCCGTTTTCATCACAATGCTCCATGCCATTGTCATCAAAATACTCCACAAGCTTGTCATCAGAATGCTCCATGACCCTTGTCATCACAATTCTCCATGCACTTTTCAGCACAATGCTCCCTGACCCTTGTCATCACAATGCTCCAAGCCATTGTCATCACAATGCTCCATTACTTTGTCATCAGAATTTTCCATGACACTTTGCATCACAATGCTCCATGCCATTTTCATCACAATGGGCCATTACATATGTCATCACAATGCTCCCTGACACTTCTCTTCACAATAATGCATGACCTGGTCATCACAATGCTCCATGCCCTTGTCATCACAATGTGCCATACCAAATGTCATCGCAATAATCCATGAAACATATTAGACCAATGCTCCATGCCCTTGACATCACAATGCTCCATGCCCTTGTTATCACAATGCTCCATGACCCCTGTCATCACCATGCTCCGTGACTCCATTCATCACAATGCTTCATAACATTTGTCATAACAATGGTCCATTCCCGCATCATCACAAGGCTTTGTGACCTTTTTAACCACAATGA
The DNA here is from genome assembly GCF_964341445.2 of Mesoplodon mirus. Taxonomy (NCBI): domain Eukaryota; kingdom Metazoa; phylum Chordata; class Mammalia; order Artiodactyla; family Ziphiidae; genus Mesoplodon; species Mesoplodon mirus. Next base: position 704,628 of record NW_028295614.1, on the reverse strand, counting down.
TTCATGAACTTTTCATCACAATGCTCCGTGACACTTGTCATCACAGTGCTCCATGCCTTTGTCAGAAAAATGCTCCATGACCCTTGTCATCACAATGTTCCACGTGCTCTTTATCCCAACAGTCAACAAATTTGTCATCGCAATGCTCCATAAAACTTGTAATCACAATGCTCCATGCCCTTCTCATCACAATGCTCCATTACACCTGTCATAACAATTCTCCTTGACCCCTGCCATCACAATGTTCCACGGCCTTGTCATCACAAGGCACAATGACACTTGTCATCACAATGCTCCAAGACAACTGTAATCACAATGCTCCATGCCCCTTTTCATCTCAATGCTCCATGAAACCTGTCATCACAATGCACCATGCCCATTATCATAATGCTTCAGGCTATTGCCATTACAATGAAATCAAAAGTCTCCATGACCTCTGTCATCATAATGCTCCAAACCCTTGTGATCACAATGTTCTATATCATTTATCATCACCACACCCCATGACGATCATCATCACAATTATCCTTGGTCTTCTGATCACAAAGTTCCCTGATCTTTGTCATCACAATGCTCAATACACTTGTCTTCACAATGCTCCCTGACACATGTCGTCAGTATGCTCCTTGAACACTGTCATGACAAGGCTCCATGCCTTTTTCATCACAATGATCCATGCCCTTTTCATCACAATGCTCCAAGACCCCTGTAATCACAATGCTCCACGCCCTTGTCATCAAAAAGCTCCATGACGCATGTCATCAGAATGCTCCATGGCCTTTTCCTCACTATGCTCCATGGCATTGTCATCACAATGCTCCATGTACCGTCTCATCACATTGCTCCATGCACTTGTCATTACAATCCTCCATGACCCATGTATCACAGTGTTCCGTGCCCTTGTCATCACAATGCTCCAGTCCACTCTCATCACAATAAAATATGAAATATTTCAAACCAATGCTCAATGCCCTTCTCATCACAATGCTCCATTACCTCTGTCATAACAATGCACCACGACCACTGCCATCACAATTTTCCACGGCCTTGTCATCACAAGGCTCCATGACCCTTGTCATCACAATGCTCCAAGAAACATGTAATCAAAATTCTCCATGCCCTTGTCATAACAAAGCTCCATTACGCATGTCATCAGAAGGTCCCATGGCCTTCTCATCACAATGCTCCATGCCCTTGTCATCACAATGCTCCAAGACCCCTGTAAACACAATGCTCCATGCCCCTTTTCATCTCAATGCTCCATGAACCCTGTCATCACAATGCACCATGCCCATCTTCATAATGCTTCAGGCTATTGTCACTACAATGAAATCAAAATTCTCCATGACTTCTGTCATCATAATGCTCCAAACCCTTGTGATCACAATGTTCCATAACACTTATCATCACAACACCCAATGACGATCATCATCACAATTATCCATGGTGTTCTCATCACAATGCTCCATGATCATTGTCATCACAATGCTCAGTACACTTGTCATCACAATACTCCCTGACACCTGTCGTCAGTATGCTCCTTGAACCCTGTGATGACAAGGCTCCATGCCTTTTACATCACAATGATCCATGCCTTTTCATCACAATGCTCCAAGACCCCTGTTATCACAATGCTCGATGGCCTTGTCAGCACAAAGCTCCATGACGCATGTCATCAGAATTCTCCATGGCTTCTCCTCACAATGCTCCATGCCCTTGTCATCACAATGCTCCAAGACCCCTGTAATCACAATGCTCCATGCCCTTTTTCATCAGAATGCTCCATGAGACTTGTCATCACAAGTCTCCATGGTCATCTCATCACAATGCTCCAGGACCTTGTCATCACCATGCTCCATTCCCCTGTCATCACAATGCTCCATGACCACAGTCATTACAATAATCCATTAACATTTCCAGCCGAATGCTACATGACATTCTCATCACAATGCTCCATGACCAATATCATCACAATGCTCCATGACCACTGTCATCACAACCATCCATAACACCTGACAACACAATGATCCCTGACTCTTGTAATCACAATGCTCCATTCCCTAGTCATCACGATGCTCCATGACCCCTGTCATCACAATAGTCCATGAACATTTTCAGCCCAATGCTCCATGAACCTTGTTATCAAAATGATCCATTCCCTTGTCATCCCAATGCTCCATGACCCCTGTATTCACAATGCTCCTTGACGCTTGTCATCACAGTGCTCCATGACACCTGTCATCACAATGCTCCATGCCTTTGTCAGCAAAATGCTACATGACCTTTTCATTGCAATGCTCTATGCGCTTGTCATCACAATACTCCGTTACGATTGTCATCACAATCCTCCTTGAACCTTGGGATCACATTGCTTCATGTCCTTGTCATCACAATGCTCCATGTGCATTGAAATCAAATGATCCATGACCTCTCTCATCACAATGCTCCAAACTCTTGTGATCACAATGTTCCATAACACTTGTCATCACAATGCTCCATGATGCCTGTCATCACAATACTCCATGCCCTTTTCATCACAATGCTCCATGACTTTTGTCATCACAATTCTCAATACACTTGTCATCACAATGCTCCCTGACACTTGTCGTCAGAATTCTCCTTGAACACTGTCAGGAAAAGGCTCCATGCCTTTTTCATCACAATGCCCCATGCCGTTTTCATCACAATGCTCCATGACATTGTCATTAAAATACGGCAAAAGCTTGTCATTAGAATGCTCCATGACTCTTGTCATCACAATTCTCCATGCACTTGTCAGCACAATGCTCCCTGACCCTTGCCATCACAATGTTCCAAGCCATTGTCATCACAATGCTCCATTACCTTTTTTTTTTTTTTTTTTTTTTTTTGGATTTCTTTTTTTTTCTTTTTTTTATTATATTTTATTTTATTTTTTTGCTTTATAACAAATTTAATCAGTTATACATATACATATGTTTCCATATCCCCTCCCTTTTGCGTCTCCCTCCCACCCTCCCTATCCCACCCCTCCAGGCTGTCACAAAGTACCAAGCTGATCTCCCTGTGCTATGCGGCTGCTTCCCACTAGCTATTTACCTCACGTTTGGTAGTGTATATATGTCCATGCCGCTCTTTCACTTTGTCACAGCTTACCCTTCCCCCTCCCCATATCCTCAAGTCCATTCTCTAGTAGGTCTGTGTCTTTATTCCTGTCTTACCCCTATGTTCTTCATGACATTTTTTTTTCTTAAATTCCATATATATGTGTTAGCATACAGTATTTGTCTTTCTCTTTCTGACTTACTTCACTCTGTATGACAGACTCTAGGTCTATCCACCTCATTACAAATAGCTCAATTTCATTCCTTTTTATGGCTGAGTAATATTCCATTGTATATATGTGCCACATCTTCTTTATCCATTCATCCGATGATGGACACTTAGGTTGTTTCCATCTCCGGGCTATTGTAAATAGGGCTGCTATGAACATTTTGGTACATGTCTCTTTTTGAATTATGGTTTTCTCAGGGTATATGCCCAGTAGTGGGATTGCTGGGTCATATGGTAGTTCTATTTGTAGTTTTTTAAGGAACCTCCATACCGTTCTCCATAGCGGCTGTACCAATTCACATTCCCACCAGCAGTGCAAGAGTGTTCCCTTTTTTCCACACCCTCTCCAGCATTTATTGTTTCTAGATTTTTTGATGATGGCCATTCTGACTGGTGTGAGATGATATCTCATTGTAGTTTTGATTTGCATTTCTCTAATGAGTAAAGATGTTGAGCATCCTTTCATGTGTTTGTTGGCAGTCTGTATATCTTCTGTGGAGAAATGTCTATTTAGGTCTTCTGCCCATTTTTGGATTGGGTTGTTTGTTTTTTTGTTATTGAGCTGCATGAGCTGCTTATAAATTTTGGAGATTAATCCTTTGTCAGTTGCTTCATTTGCAAATATTTTCTCCCATTCTGAGGGTTGTCTTTTGGTATTGTTTATGGTTTCCTTTGCTGTGCAAAAGCTTTTAAGTTTCATTAGGTCCCATGTGCTTATTTTTGTCTTTATTTCCATTTCTCTAGGAGGTGGGTCAAAAAGTATCTTGCTGTGATTTATGTCATAGAGTGTTCTGCCTATGTTTTCCTCTAAGAGTTTGATAGTGTCTGGCCTTACATTTAGGTCTTTAATCCATTTTGAGCTTATTTTTGTGTATGGTGTTAGGGAATGATCTAATCTCATACTTTTACATGTCCCTATCCAGTTTTCCCAGCACCACTTATTGAAGAGACTGTCCTTTCTCCACTGTACATTCCTGCCCCCTTTATCAAAGATAAGGTGACCATATGTCCGTGGGTTTAGCTCTGGGATTTCTATCCTGTTCCTTTGATCTATCTTTCTGTTTTTGTGCCAGTACCATACTGTCTTGATTACTGTAGCTTTGTAGTATAGTCTGAAGTCAGGGAGCCTGATTCCTCCAGCTCCATTGTCATCACAATGCTCCATTACCTTTGTCATCAGAATCCTCCATGACACTTGGCATCACAATGCTCCATGCCATTGTCATCACAATGGGCCATTACATATGTCATCACAATGCTCCCTGACACCTGTCTTCACAATACTGCATCACCTGGTCATCACAGTGCTCCATGCCCTTGTCATCACAATGTGTCATTCCATCTGTCATCGCAATAATCCATGAAACATATTAGAACAATGCTCCATGCCCTTGTCATCACAATGCTCCATATCCTTGTTATCACAATGTTCCAAGACCCCTGTATTCAGAATGCTCCATGCCCCTTTTCATCAGTATGCTTCATGAGACTTGTCTTCACAAGTCTCCATGGATTTCTCATCACAAAGCTCCAGGAACTTGTCATCACAATGCTTCACGACCTTGTCATGAAAATCCTCAATGGCCCTTGTCATCATAATGCTGCAAGCCCTAGTCATCACAATGCTCCATTATATTTGCCATCACAATGCTCCATTACATTTGGCATCACAATGCTCCCTGCCATTGTCATCGCAATGGACCATGACATATGTCATTACAATGCTCCCTGACACCTCTCTTCACAATACACCATGACCTTCTCATCACAATGCCCCATGCCCTTGTCATCACTATGCACCATGTCCACTGTCATCACAATAATCTATGAAACTTTTCAGACCAATGCTCCATCCCCCTGTCTTCACAATGCCTCATGCCCTGGTTAGCACAATGCTCCATGCCCCCTGTGCTCACAATGCTCCATGACTCCAGTCATCACAATGCTTCTTAACGTTTGTCATCACAGCGGTCCATGCCCGCGTCATCACAAGGCTCTGTGTCCTTTGTAACCACAATGCTCCATTAACATTTTATCACAATGCTCTTTGACTCTTGTCATCACAATGCTCTATGCCTTTCTCAGCACAATGCTCCTTGCCCTTGTCATCAGAGTGCTCCATGACCCCTGTCATCACAATGCTCTGTGACTCCAGTCATCACAATGCTTCATAACATTTGTCATCACAATGGTCCATGCCCGCGTCATCACAAGGCTCTGTTACCTTTGTTACCACAATGCTCCATGAACTTTTCATCACAATGCTCTGTGACCCTTGTCATCACAATGCTCAATGCCTTTGTCAGAAAAATACTCCAAGACCCTTGTCATCAAAATGTGCCATGCAAATTTCATCACAATGGTCAAAAAATGTGTCATCGCAATGCTCCATAAATCTTGTAATCACAGTGCTCCATGCCCTTCTCATCACAATGCTCCATTACCCCTGTCATAACAATGATCCATGACCCCTGCCATCACAATGTTCCACGGCCTTGTCATCACAAGGCTCCATGAGAGTTGTCATCACAAATCTCCAAGACGCCTGTAATCACAATGCTCCATGCCCTTGTCATCACAAAGCTCCATGACACATGTCATCAGAATGTCCCATGGCCTTCTGATCAAAATGAGCCATGCCTTTGTCATCACAATGCTCCAAGACCCCTGTAATCACAATGCTCCATGCCCGTTTTCATCTCAATGCTCCATGAACCCTGTCATCACAATGCATCATGCCCATCACCATAATGCTTCCGGCTATTGTCAGTGCAATGAAATCAAAACTCTCCATGACCTCTGTCATCACAATGCTCCATGACTCCTCTCATCACAATACTCCATGAACATTTTCAGCCCAATGCCCCATGACCCTTGTCATCACAATGATCCATGCCCTTGTCATCCCAATGCTCCATGACCCCTGTATTCAGAATGCTCCGTGACACATGTCATCACAATGCTCCATGCTTTCGTCATCAAAATTCTACATGATCTTGTCATTACAATGCTCTATCCACTTGTCATCACAATGCTCCAAGACCCCTGTAATCACAATGCTCCATGCCCTTTTTCATCTCAATGATCCATGAACCCTGTCTTCACAATGCACCATGCCCATCATCATAATGCTTCAGGCTATTGTCATTAAAATGAAATCAAAATTCTCCATGACCTCTGTCATCATAATGCTCCAAACCGTTGTGATCACAATGTTCCATTACTCTTATCATCACAACACCCCATGACGATCATCATCACAATTATCCATGGTCTTCTCATCACAAAGCTCCATGATTTTTGTCATCACAATGCTCAATACACTTGTCATCACAATGCTCCCTGACACTTGTCAGTATGCTCCTTGAACCCTGTCATGACAAGGCTCCATGCCTTTTTCATCACAATGAAACAAGCCCTTTTCATCACAATGTTCCAAGACCCCTATAATCAAAATGCTCCTAGCACATGTCATCACAAAGCTACATGATGCATGTAATTAGAATGCTCCATGGCCTTCTCCTCACAATGCACCATGTCATTGTCATCACAATGCTTAATGAACCCTCTCATCACATTGCTCCATGCCCTTGTCATTACAATCCTCCTTGACCCATGTGTCACAGTGTTCCGTGCCCTTGTCATCACAATGCTTCATGCCCACTCTCATCACAATAATCCATGAAATATTTCAGACCAGTGCTCAATGCCCTTCTCATCACAATGCTCCATTACCTCTGTCATAATAATGCTCCATGACCACTCCCGTCAAAATATTCCACGGCCTTGTCATCACAAGGCTCCATGACACTTGTCATCACAATGCTCCAAGACACCTGTAATCAAAATGCTCCATGCCCTTGTCATCACAAAGCTCCATGACACATATCATCAGAACTTTCCATGGCCTTCTCATCACAAGGCTCCATGCCCTTGACATCACAATGCTCCAAGACCAGTGTAATCACAATGCTCCATGCCCTTTTCCATCTCAATGCTCCATTAACACTGCCATCACAATGCACCATGCCCATCATCATAATTCTTCAGGCTATTGTCATTATAATGAAATCAAAATTCTCCATGAGCTCTGTCATCATAATGCTCCAAACCGTTGTGATCACAATGTTCCATAACACTTATCATCACCACACCCCATGACGCTCATCATCACAATTATCTATGGCCTTGTCATCACAATGCTCCATGACCTTTGTTATCACAATGCTCAATACACTTGTCATCACAATGCTCCCTGACACTTGTCATCAGTATTCTCCTTGAACCCTGTCATGACAAGGCTCCATGCCTTTTTCATCACAATGATCCATGCCCTTTTCATCACAATGCTCCATGACACCTGTCATCACAATACTCCATGAATTTTTTCAGAACAGTTATCCATGACCTTCTCATCACAATGCTCCCTGACCAATATCATCACAATGCTCCATGACCACTGTCATCACAACACTCCATGACACCTGACAACACAATGATCCGGGACTCTTGTCATCACAATGCTCCATTTCCTTGTCATCACAATGCTTCATTCCAACTGTCATCGCAATAATCCATGAATCTTATTAGACCAATGCTCCATGCCCTTGTCATCAAAATGCTCCATGCCCTTGTTATCACAATGCTCCATAACCCCTGTCATCACATTACTCCATGAACGTTTTCAGCCCAATGCTCCATGGCCCTTGTAATCACAATGATCTATGCCCTTGTCATCCCAATGCTCCATGACACCTGTCAACACAATGCTCCATGCCTTTGTCAGCAAAATGCTACATGAACTTTTCTTTAGCATGCTCTATGCACTTCTCATCACAATTCTCCATTACCATGGTCATCACAATCCTCCATGAACCTTGGGATCACATTGCTTCATGCCCTTGTCATCAAAATGCTACATGCTACTTGAAATCAAAATGATCCATGACCTCTGTCATCACAATGCTCTAAACTCTTGTGATCACAATGATCCATAACACTTGTCATCACAACGCTCCATGATGCCTGTCATCACAATACTCCATGTTCTTTTCATCACAATGCTCCATGACCTTTCTCATCACAATTCTCAATAGAGTTGTCATAAGAATGCTCCCTGACACTTGTCATCAGAATGTTCCTTGAACCCTGTCACGAAAAGGCTCCATGCCTTTTTCATCACAATGCCCCATGCCGTTTTCATCACAATGCTCCATGCCACTGACATCAAAATACTCCACAAGCTTGTCATCAGAATGTTCCATGACACTTGTCATCACAATTCTCCATGCACTTGTCAGCACAATGCTCCCTGACCCTTCTCCTCACAATGCTCCAAGCCCTTGTCATCACAATGCTCCATTACCTTTGTCATCAGAATCCTCCATGACACTTGGCATCAAAATGCTCCATGCCACTGTCATCACAATGGGCCGTTACAAATGTCATCACAATGCTCCCTGACACCTCTTCACAATACTGCATGACCTGGTCATCGCAGTGCTCCATGCCCTTGTCATCAAAATGCGCCATTCCAACTGTCATCGCAACAATCCATGAAACTTATTAGACTAATGTTCCATGCCCTTGTCATCAAAATGCTCCATGCCCTTGTTATCACAATGCTCCATGACCTTTGTCAATACAATGGTCCATGCCCTCGTCATCAACAGTCACTGTGACCTTTTTAACCACAATGCTCCATGAACTTTTCATCACAATGCTCTTTGACCCTTGTCATCACAATGCTCTATGACTTTCTCAGCACAATGCTCCATGACCCTTGTCATCACAATGCTCCATGCGCTTGTCAGCACAATGCTCCATGACACATATCATCACAATGCACCATGCACTTGTCATCACAGTGCTCCACAATCTTGTCATCACAATGCTCCATAAAACTTGTCATCACAATGCTCCATGCACTTCTCATCAAAATGCTCTCTCACCACTGATATCACAATGTTACATCCCTATTTGTCACAATACTCCCTCACCCCTGTCATCATAATGTTCCATTACTCCGGTCATCACAATGCTACATACACATATCATCACAATGTTCGATGACCCCTGACATCACAATATTCTATAACACCTGTCATCAAAATTTTCCATGACACTTTTCATCAAATTGCTCTATGACCCTGTCATCACAATGCTCCCTACCCTTCTCATCACAATGCACATCGCCCTTGTCATCAAAATGCTCCATGAAATTTGCCATCACAAAGATCCATGACCATTGGCATCACAATGCTCCATATCATGGTCATCACAATGTTCCATGAACGCTCTCATCACATTGCTCCATGCCCTTGCCATCACAATGCTCCATTACCCTTGTCATAACAATGCTCCATGACCCCTGCAATCACAATGTTCAACGGCCTTGTCATCACAAGGATCCATGACACTTGTTTTCACAATGCTCCAAGACCCCTGTAATCACAATGATCCCTGCCCCTTTTCATCAGTACGCTCCATGAGATTTGTCATCACAGGGCTCCATGGTTTTCTCATCAGAAAGCTCCAGGACCTTATCATCACAATGCTTCACGACATTGTCCTGAAAATTCTCAATGGCCCTTTTCTTCATAATGCTCCAAGCCCTTGTCCTCACAATGCTCCATTATATTTGTCATCACAATCCTACATTACATTTGGCATCACAATGATCCCTGCCATTGTCATCGCAATGGACCATGACATATGTCATCACAATGCTCCCTGACACCTGTCTTCACAATACTCCATGACCTTCTCATCACAAAGATCCATGCCCTTGTCATCACAATGCACCATGTCCAATGTCATCACAGTAATCGATGAAACTTGTCAGACCAGTGCTCCATGCCCGTCATCACAATGCTCCATGCCCTTGTCATCACAGTACTCCATGACCCCTGTTATCACAATGCTCCGTGAGTCCAGTCATCACAATGCTTCATAACGTTTGTCATCACAATGGTCCATGCCCGCATGATCACAAGGCTCTTTGACCTTTGTAACCACAATGCTCCATGAACTTTTCATCACAATGCTCCGTGATCCTTGTCATCACAATGTTCCATGCCTTTGTCAGAAAAATGCTCCATGACCCTTGTCATCACAAAGTGCCACACGCTTTTCATCACAACGGTCCCCATATTTGTCATAGCAATGTTCCAAAAACCTTGTAATCACAATGTTCCATGCCCTTCTCATCACAATGCTCCATTACCCGTGTCATAACAATGATCCATGACCCCTGTCATCAAAATGATCCACGGCCTTGTCATGACAAGGCTGCATGACACTTGTCATCACAATGCTCCAAGACCCATGTAATCACAATGCTCTATGCTCTTGTCATCACAAAGCACCATGACAAATGTCATCAGAATGTTCGATGGATTTCTCATCAAAATGCTCCATGCCCTTGTCATTATAGTGCTCCAAGATCCCTGTAATCACAAAGCTCCATGCCCCTTTTCATCTCAATGCTCCATGAACCCTGTCATCACAATGCATCATACACTTCATCATAATGATTCCGGCTATTGTCAGCACAATGAAATAAAAATTCTCCATGACCTCTGTCATCACAATGCTCCATGACCCCTGTCATCAAAATACTCCATGAACATTTACAGCCCAATGCTCCGTGACCCTTGTCTTCACAATGATCCATGCCCTTTTCATCCCAATGCTCCATGACAACTCTATTCACAATGCTCCTTGACGCTTGTCATCACAGTGCTCCATGACACTTGTCATCACAATGCTCCATGCCCTTGTCATCCCAATGCTCCATGACCCCTGTATTCACAATGCTCCTTGACGCTTGTCATCACAGTGCTCCATGACACCTGTTATCACAATGTTCCATGCCTTTGTCAGCAAAATGCTACATGAACTTTTCATTAGCGTGCCCTATGCGCTTGTCATCACAATATTCCATTACCATTGTCATCACAATCCTCCATGAACCTTGGGATCACATTCCTTCATACCCTTGTCATCACAATGCTCCATGCTCCTTTAAATCAAAATGATCCATGACCTCTGTCCTCACAATGCTCCAAACCCTTGTGATCACAATGTTCCATAACAATTGTCATCACAGTGCCCCATGACGCTCGTCATCACAATTATCCATGGGCTTCTCATCACAATGCTCCATGACCTTTGTCATCACAATGCTCAATACACTTGTCATCAAAATGCCCCCTGACACTTGTTGTCTGTATGCTCATTGAACCCTGTCATGACAAGGCTCCATGCCTTTTTCATCACAATGATCCATGCGCTTTTCATCACAAGGCACCAAGACCACTTTAAACACATTGCTCCATGCCCTTGTCATCACAAATCTCAATGAAACATGTCTTCAGAATGCTCCTTGGCCTTCTCCTCACAATGCTCCATGCCCATGTCATCACAATGTTCCAAGACCCCTGTAATCACAATGGTCCATGCCCCTTTTCATCAGTATGCTCCATGAGATTTGTCATCACAAGTCTCTATGGATTTCTCATCACAATGCTCCAGGACCTTGTCATCACAATGCTTCACGACCTTGTTTTTAAAATTCTCAATGGCCCTTGTCATCATAATGCTCCAAGCCCTAGTCATCACAATGCTCCCTTATATTTGTCATCAGAATCCTCCATTACATTTGGCATCACAATGCTCCCTGCCATTGTCATTGCAATGGACCATGACATATGTTATCAAAATGCTCCCTGACACCTGTCTTCACAATACTCCATGACCTTCTCATCACAATAATCCATGACCTTGTCATCACAATGCACCATGTCCACTGTCATCACAATAATCTCTGAAACTTGTCAGACCAATGCTCCATGCCCCTGTCACCAAAATGCTCCATGCCCTTGTCATCACAATGTTCCATGACCTCTGTCATCACAATGCTCCTTGACTCCAGTCATCACAATGCTTCATAACATTTGTCATCACAGTGGTCCATGCCCGCATCAGCAAAAGGCTCTGTGACCTTTATAACCACAATGCTCCATGAACTTTTCATCACAATGCTCCGTGACCCTTGTCATCACAATGCTCCATGCCTTTGTCAGAAAAAATGCTCCATGAACCTTGTCATCACAATGTGCTACGCGCTTTTCATCACAACTGTCCACAAATTTGTCATGGTATTGCTCCATAAACCTTGTAATCACAATGCTTCATGCCCTTCTCATCACAATGCTCCATTACCCCTGTCATAACAATGCTCCATGACCCCTTCCATCACGATGTTCCATGGCCTTGTCATCACAAGCCTCCATGACACTTGTCATCACAATGCTCCAAGACCCCTGTAATCACAATGCTCTATTCCCTTTTCATCACAAAGCTCCATGACACATGTCATCAGAATGTTCCATGGCTTTCTCATCAAAATGCTCCATGCCCTTGTCATCACAGTGCTCCAAGACCCCTGTAATCACAATGCTCCATGCCCCTTTTCATCTCCATGCTCCATGAAACCTGTCATGACAATGCATCATGCCCATCATCATAATGCTTCCGGATATTGTCAGTACAATGAAATCAAAATTCTTCATGACCTCTGTCATCACAATGCTCCATGACCCCTGTCATCACAATACTCCATGAACATGTTCAGCCCAATGCTCCATGACCCTTGCCATCACAATGATCCATGCCCTTGTCATCCCAATGCTCCATGACCCCTGTATTCACAATGCTCCATGACACATGTCATCACAGTGCTCCATGACACCTGTCATCACAATGCTCCATGACTTTGTCAGCAAAATGCTACATGACCTTGTCATTACAATGCTCTATGCACTTGTCATCACAATACTCCATTTCTATTGTCATCACAATCCTCCATGAACCTTGGAATCACATTCCTTCATGCCCTTTTCATCACAATGCTCCATGCTCCTTGAAATCAAAATGATCCATGACCTCTGTCATCACAATGCTCCAAACCCTTGTGATCACAATGTTCCATAACACTTGTCATCACAAAGCTCCATGATGCCTGTCATCACAATACTCCATGCCCTTTTCATCACAATGCTCCATGACCTTTGTCATTATAATTCTCAGTACACTTGTCATCACAATGCTCCCTGACACTTGTCATCAGAATGCTCCTTGATTCCTGTCAGGAAAAGGCTCCATGCCTTTTCCATCACAATGCCCTATTCCATTTTCATCACAATGTACTGTGACCATTGTCATTACAATGCTCCATGCCTTTGTCTGAAAAATATTCCATGACCCTTGTCATCAAACTGTGCCATTCACTTTTCATCACAATGGTCCAGAAAATTGTCATTGCAATGCTCCATAAACCTTGTAATCACAATGCTCCATACACTTCTCATCAAAATGCTCTGTCACCAGAGATATCACAGTGTTCCATCACTAGTCGTCACAATACTCCCTCACCCCTGTAATCACAATGTACCATGACCCCTGTCATCACAATGCTTCATTCCTTTATCATCACAATGTTCCATGACCCCTGACATCACAATATTCAATAACCACTGTCATCAAAATGTTCCAATACACTTTTCATCATATTGCTGCATGACCCTGTCATCCGAATACTCCCTGCCCTTCTCATCACAATGCAGCATGCACTTATCATCAAAATGCTCCATGACCTTTGTCATCACAAAGATCCATGACCCTTGGCATCACAATGCTCCATGTCATTGTCATCACAATGCCCCATGCCTTTGTCATTACAATCCTCCATGACCTATGTATCACAGTGTTCCATGCCCTTATCATCACAATGCTCTATGCCCACTCTCATCACAATAACCCATGAAATATTTCAAACAAATGGTCCATGCCATTCTCATCACAATGCTCATTTACCTCTGTCATAACAATGCTCCATGACACCTGCCATCACAATATTCCACTGCCTTGCCATGGCAAGGCTCCATGACACTTGTCATCACAATGCTCCACGACCCCTCTAATCAAAATGCTTCATGCCATTTTCATCAAAAAGGTACATGGCACATGTCATCAGAATGTTCCATGGCCCTGTCACCACAATGCTCCATGTGCTTGTCATCACAATGCTCCAAGACCCTTGTAATCAAAATGCTCCATGCGTCTTTTCATCTCAATGCTCCATGAGCACTGTCATCACAATGGACCATGCCCATCATCAAAATGCTTCAGGCTATTGTCATCACAATGAAATCAATATGCTCCATGACCTCTGTCATCAAAATGCTCCAATCCCTTGTGATCACAATGTTCCATAACACTTATCATCACAACACCATATGACGCTCATCATCACAATTATCCATGGTCTTCTCATCACAATACTGCATGACATTTGTCATCACAATGCTCAATACACTTGTCATCACAATGCTCCCTGACACTTGTCATCAGTATCCTCCATTAACCCTGTCATGACACGTCTCCATGCCTTTTTCATCACAATGATCCATGCCCTTTTAATCACAATGCTCCAAGACCCCTGTAATCACAATGCTCCATGCCCTTGTCGTAACAAAACTCAATGGCGCATGTCATCAGAATGCTCCATGGCCTTCTCCTCACAATGCTCCATGCCCTTGTCATCACAATATTCCAAGACCCCTGTAATCACAATGCTCCATGTCCCTTTTCATCAGAATGCTCCATGAGACTTGTCATCACAAATCTCCATTGTATTCTCATAAAAGTGCTCCAGGAACTTGTCATCAAAATGCTCCATGATCCCTGTCATCACAATACTCCGTATACATATTCAGCCCAATGCTCTATGACCTTCTCATCAAAATGTTCCATGACCCCAGTCATCACAATACTCCATGAACATTTTCAGCCCAATGCTCCATGACACTTGTCATCAAAATGATCCATGCCCTTGTCATCCCAATGCTCCATGACCCCTGTTTTCACAATGCTCCGTGATGCTTGTCATCACAGTGCTCCATGACACCTGTCATCACAATGCTCTATGCCTGTGTCAGCAAAAGGCTACATGACCTTGTCATTGCAATGCTCTATTTGCTTGTCATCACAATACTCCATTACCATTGTAATCACAGTCCACCATGAACCTTGGGATCACATTGCTTCATGCCCTTGTCATCACAATGCTCCCTGCTCCTTGAAATCAAAATGATCCATGACCTCTGTCATCACAATGCTCCAAACCCTTGTGATCACAATGTTCCATAACACTTCTCTGCACAACCCACCATGATGCCTGTCATCACAATACTCCATGCCCTTTTCATCACAATGCTCCATGACCTTTGTCATCACAATTCTCAATACACTTGTCATCACAAAGCCCCATGTCTTTTTCATCACAATGCTTCATGCCATTGTCATCAAAATACTCCACAAGCTTGTCATCAGAATACTCCATGACCATTTTCATCACAATTCTCCATGCACCTGTCAACACAATGCTCCCTGACCCTTGTCATCACAATGCTCCAAGCCATTGTCATCACAATGCTCCATTACTTTTGTCATCAGAATCATCCATGACACTTGGCATCAAAATGCTCCATGCCATTGTCATCACTATGGGCCATTACATATGTCATCACAATGTTCCCTGACACCTGTCTTTAAAATACTGCATCACCTGGTCATCACAATGCTCCATGCCCTTGAAATCACAATGCGCCATTCCAACAGTCATCACATATATCCATGAAACTTATATAGACCAGTGCTCCATTCCCTTGTCATCACAATGCACCATGCCCTTGTTATCACAATGCTCCATGACCCCTGTCATCACAATGCTCCATTCCTCCATTCATCACAATGCTTCATGACTTTTGTCATCACAATGGTCCATGCCCTCGTCATCAACAGTCTCTGTGACATATTTAACCACAATGCTCCATGAACTTTTCATCACAATGCTCTTTGCCCCTTGTCTTCACAATGCTCTATGCCTTTCTCAGCACAATGCTCCATGACCCTTGTCATCACAATGCTCCATGCGCTTGTCAGCACAATGCTCCATGACCCATGTCATCACAATGCACCCTGCACTTCTCATCACAGTGCTCCACAATCTTGTCACCACAATGCTCCATAAAATATGTCATCACAATTCTCCATGCACTTCTCATCAAAATGCTCTCTCACCACTGATATCACAATGTTACATCACTATTCATCACAATACTCCCTCACCCCTGCCATCACAATGTTCCATGACTAATGTCTTTGCAATGCTACATGCACATATCATCAGAAAGTTCGATGACCCCTGACATCACAATGTTCCATAACCCCTGTCATCAAAATGCTCCATAACTCTTTTCCTCAAAATGCTCATTGACCCCTGACAACACAATGTTCCATAACCCCTGTCATCATAATTCTCCATGATCCTTTTCATCAAAATGTTCCATGACCCCTGACATCACAATGTTCCATAACCCCTGTCATCAAAATATTCCATGACCCTTTTCATCAAATTGCTCTATGACCCTGTCATCACAATGCTCCCTGCCATTCTCATCACAGTGTACCACGCCATTGTCATCAAAATGCTCCATGACCTTTGTCATCACAAAGCTCCATGACACTTGGCATCTCAATGCTCCATGCCATTGTCATCACAATGCTCCATGAACCCTCTAATCACAATGCTCCATGCTCCTTTGCATCTCAATGCTCCATGAACCCTGTCATCAAAATGCACCATGCCCATCATCATAATGTTTCAGGCTTTTGTCATCACAATGAAATCAAAATATTCGATGATCTATCTCAACACAATGCTCCAAATCCTTGTGATCACAATGTTCCATAACCCTTATCATCACAACGCCCCATGACGCTCATCATCACAATTATCGATGGTCTTCTCATCACAGTGCTCCATGACCTTTGTCATCAAAATGCTCTATACACTTGTCATCACAATGTTCCCTGACACTTGTCATCAGTATGCTCCTGGAACCCTGTCATGACAAGGCTCTATACGATTTTCATAACAATGATCCATGCCAATTTCATCACAATGCTCCAAGACACCAGTAATCACAGTGCTCCATGCCCTTGTCATCACAATGCTCCAAGACCCCTGTAATCACAATACTCCATGCCCCTTTTCATCAGAATGCTCCATGAGACTTGTTATTACAAGGCTCCATGGACTTCTCATCACAATGCTCCAGGAAATTTTCATCACAGTGCTCCATTCCCTTGTCATCACAATGCTCCATGACCCCTGTCCTCACAATACTTCCTGAACATTTTCAGTCCAATTCTCCAGGAACTTCTCATCACAATGCTTCATGATCCTATCATCACAATGCTCCATGACCACTGACATCACAACGCTCCATGACCCCTGACAACACAGTGATCCGGGACTCTTGTCATCACAATGCTCCATTCCCTAGTCATCACAAAGCTCCATGAACATTTTCAGCCCAATGCTCCATGACACTTGTCATCACAACGCTCCATGATGCCTGTCATCACAATACTCTATGCCCTTTTCGTCAAAATGCTCCATGATCTTTTTCATCACAATTCTCAATACACTTGTCATCACAATGTTCCCTGCCACTTGTCATCAGAATGCTCCTTGAAACCTATCATGAAATGGCTTCATGCATTTTTCATCACAATGCTCCATGCCCTTTTCATCACAATGCTCCATGCCATTGTCGTCACAATACTCCATAAGCTTGTCATCAGAATACTCCATGACTTGTCATCACAAATCTCCATGGCCACTGTCATCACAATGCTCCATACCCCTTATCATTACTGTGCTCCATGACGCTCGTCATCACAATTAACCATGGTCTTCTCATCACAATGCTCCACGCCCTTGTCATCCAAATGCTCCATGACCCTTGTCATCACAATGCTCCATGGCCACTGTCATCACAATGCTCCATTCCCCTTGTCATTACAGTGCTCCATGACGCTCGTCATCACAATTATCCATGGTCTTCTCATCACAATGCTCCACGGTCTTGCCATCACAATTCTCCATGCATTTGTCATCACAATGCTCCATGTCCCCTGTCATCACAATTCTCCTCGTTCTTGGCATCACTATGCTCCATGACACTTCTCATCTCCATGTTACATGATTTGTCATCACAATTCTCTATGCACTTGTCATCACAATGCTCCATGACCCCTGTCATAGGAAGCTCCATGTGCTTCTCATCACAATGCTTCATGAACTTGTCATAAAAATTCTCAATGGCCCTTGTCATCACAATGCTCCATGCCCTTGTCATCACAATGCTCCATGTCCCTTGTCATCACAATGCACCAAGCCCTTGTCATCAAAATGCTCCATTACATTTGTCATCACAATCCTCCATGACACTTGGCATCACAATGTTCCATTCCATTGTCAACGCAATGGACAATGACATATGTCATCACAATGCTCCCTGAGACCTGTCTTCAAAATACTCCATGACCTTCTCATCACAATGCTCCATGCCTTTGTCATCACATTGCACCATGCCCACTGTCATCACAATAATCCATGAAACATGTCAGGCCAATGCTCCATGCCCCTGTCATCACAAAGCTCATTGCCTTTTCATCACAATGCTCTATGACCCCTGTCATCACAATGCTCCGTGACTCCAGTCATCACAATGCTTCATGACCTTTGTCATCACAGTGGTCCATGCCCTCGTCATCACAAGGTTCTGTGACCTTTGTCACCAAAATGCTCCATGAAATTTTCATCAAAATGCTCGTTGACCCTTGTCATCACAATGCTCCATGCCTTTGTCAGCACAGTGCTCCTTGTCACATGTCATCACAATGCGCCATGTGCTTGTCATCAAAATGCTCAACAACCTTGTCCTCACAATGCTCAATAAAACTTGTCCTCACAATGCTCCATGCACTTCTTATCAAAATGCTCTCTCACGAATGATATCAAAATGTTCCCTCACTAGTCATCACAATACACCCACTCCCCTGTCATCACAATGGTCCACAACACCCTCATGAAAATGTTCCATGACTCCTGACATCACAATGTTCCATAACCACTGTCATCAAAATGTTCCATGACACTTTTCATCAAATTGCTCCATGACCCTGTCATCACAATGCTCCCTGCCCTTCACAAGAGAATTCACCACACCCTTGTCATCAAAATGCTCCATGACCTTTGTCATCACAAAACTCCATGACCCTTGGCATCACAATGCTCCATGCCATTGTCATCACAATGCTCCAAAAACCTCTCATCACATTGTTCCAAGCCCTTGTCGTCACAGGATCCATGATGCTTTTCATCACAATGCTCAATGCCATTCTTCTCACAATGCTCCATGTGCTTGTCATTACAATCCTCCATGAACCATGTATCACAGTGTTCCGATCCCTGGTTATCACAATGCTCCTTGCCCCCTCTCATCACAATTATCCAAGAAACATTTCAGACCAATGTTCCATTCCTTTTCATCACAATGATCCAAGACTCCTGTAATCATAATGCTCCATGCCTCTTTTCATCTCAATGCTCCATGAACGCTGTCATCACAATGCACCAATGCGCATCATCATAATGCTTCATGCTATTGTCATCACAATGAAATCAAAATGCTCTATGAACTCTGTCATCACAATGCTCCAAATCCTTGTGATCACAATATTACCTAACACTTATCATCACAGCTCCCCATAACGCTCGTCATCACAATTATCCATGGTCTTCTAATCACAATGCTCCATGACATTAGTCATCACAATGCTCAATACCCTTGTCATCACAATGGTCCCTGACACTTGTCATCAGTATGCTCCTTGAACCCTGTCATGACAAGGCTCCATGCCTTTTTCATCACAGTGTTACATGCCCTTTTCCTCACAGTGCTCCAAAACCCCTGTAATCACAATGCTCCATGCCCTTGTCATCACAAAGCTCCATGATGCATGTCATCAGAACGCTCCATGACATTCTCATCCCAATGTTCAATGCCCTTTTCCTCACAGTGCTCCAAGACCCCTTTAATCACAATGCTCCATGCCCTTGTCATCACAAAGCTCCATGATGCATGTCATCAGAACGCTCAATGATATTTTCATCCCAATGTTCAATGCCCTTGTCAACCCAATGCTCCATGAACCCTGTAATCACAATGCTCCATGACACTTGTCATCACAGTGCTCCATGAACCTTTTCATCACAATGCCTTTGACAGCAAAATGATACATAATCCTGTCATCACAATGTTCCATGCTCTCGTCATCACAATCCTCCATGACCCTTGGGATCATATTGCTTTATGCCCTTGTCATCTCTATCTTGCCTTTCTGGTTTTTACAGATTTTCGGATGTCCTTTTTGAACGGTGGGAAGTGACAATTATTTGTAGTGTGGATTTGCATTGTGTGCTTGCTTGATTGGCCAAAAAGGGCCTATGCCTTTTCTCCTGAATATATTCAGGAGAAAAGTCATACGCTGGTTTTGGCCAAGTGCATCATTCTCGAAGTTGTGATGCCTTTCCTGTGCTTTAAAGGCGATTCCAGTTTACCTCTTGAAATATGTTTTGTGCAATTCTGCCTCATTTTCAAGTCCGCTTTGTTGCCTTCCCTCAACAGATATTTGGAAGAGAGTAGTCCTTTATAACTCTGCAGGTTTTTGATTTGCTTTGCCCCTGAGCTCCAATTTTCAAATCCCATTTTTGGGAGCTGACCGCAAATCCACAATTTTGCTTCAGGAACTATACTGGTTCCAGGGGTGGCTATACTGGTTCCCTGTGGGTGGCTTAGGCTTTGCTTAAATCTTCTTCCTGACGGGAATTTAGAGTGACATGTGTCCGTCCAAAGGCCTACATCTACTCTCTGATTTGTTCTCCCTCTTCCCTTTCATCCTCTGCACAATTAGCAAACTGTGCGAACCAGGAGGTTATAGGGGATGACTCTCCTAAGTTGGGAGATTGATAGTAAAGTAGTTGGAATGCCAAACTGTAGCACAAGGAGAGGAAAAAGTAGGAGACTTTCAGAAACCTTTCGCCATCACAGGGTGTCCATTCTCTAGGTTTCCCATACATGTTATAACTGTAGTGATATTCCCTTCTACCTGGAAATTTGGGACCCATGGAATGGTGGCATGCATTACTACTTTAAAGGGTCTGCATTTTCTCTCCCAATCTCACCAGTCCTCTCAGTCCCAAGTGTCCAGCCTTATGTCTCATCCAGCTGTCTTTGCAGAAAGGGTCATTCTAGGTTTCATCAGAACCCCTGAAGGAATTGTGTAAGAATTTCGCTGTTTTTTGTTTTGTTTTTGAAATTCATTTTTATAATGGGGTTGAGCTGATTTTCCCTGACGTGTTTATGCCGGTCTAGACACACTTGATTCCCTTACAGAGGCATATCAGTACATAGGTTTTAAGATTCTTACTAATCAGATATATTCCTCTGTGGGGAATAGGGGTTTTGAGTCCCGTTCACTGTGGAAGGTGTAGGTCTTTTCTATTCTGTATTTGGTTTATGGAATGGTACCTGTGCTAATATCAAACTCTGGTTTTATGCATCACCCCACCTCTCCTTTCCCCTTAAGGAGGCATAAGAGTGTTTTCTAAATGTGAGATGCTGCTCTCTTTCCTAATTCAGTTCATGTGTTGTGATGTTGACATTCCCTCTCTAAGTGATATCTTATGATAAGATTCTTTTTCTGTGTGACTAATTTCCCTTAGAATCATCATACCTAAATCCTCTCATTATGCTGCTACTGGCCTTATGACATTGATTTCACGTCTGAGTGATATACCGTTGTACAAAATTACCACAAGTTATTTATGCATTTCTCTTTTTCCTGGGATACTTTAGGTGTACCGAAGTTGAGGTTCTTGTATGCAGAGCAGCCCTAAATTTTTGGGTGCCTGTGTCTTGTTGATATTTAATCTTCCCACGTCATATGTCCATGAGTTGAAGTCCCCTTTTTTGGGGGCTTTGTATTTTACATGTTTTAGGAAACAGCATACACTTCTTCAGAGTAGCTCTTGGATATTTATACCCCACCCATCAGCGTGACTAGTCTCCCTGTTTTCCATGGCCTCTCCTGCATTTTTGATTTGTACACATTTTTGGATGGACTTTCTGAGCAGTGGAAATTGAGACTTCTTTATTGTGCGGATTTGCATTTCCCTCTTGCTTGGTTGGCCAAAAACTCTGTATGTGTTTTTTTCCTGAAGATATTCACGAAAAAAATGCATACACACTTTTGCCCAACTGCATCATTTTAGAAATTCTGCTGCTTTTCATATGCTTTAAATGTGAGTACAATCTACCTTTTGAAAAATGTTTCCTGCAATTCTGCCTCTCATTCAGAACCTCTTCGTTGCCTTACCTGAATATATTTTTGGACGTTGGTTATCATTTTTATCTTTGCAGGTCTTTGAATTGTCTGCTCCTGAGCTCCATTTTGCAACTCGCTTTTTTTGTGAGCTGGCCGCCAAACCATTGGATTGCTTCCTGCCCTATTCTGGTTCTGGGGAGGCAGGCTGAGCCTTTGGTTAATTCTTCTTCCTAATGGGAAATTAGAGTGACATGTGCCTGTCAAAACTCCTACAGCTAATCTCTCACTGGTTCCTCCTCTTCCCATTTATCCTCTTCAAAAATTGCAAACTGTGTGAAACAGGAGGTTAAAGGTGCTGATTCTCCAAGTCGGGAGATTGTTAGTAATGTGGCTGGAATGGCGAACCCCAGCACCAGGAGATCAAAAATGAGGTGCATTTTAGACACCTTTCCTGAGCACACGGTGTACATTCATCTCGGTTTCCCAGGCATGTTTTCCCTGTCAGAAGATTCCCTTGAAACTGCCGATTTGGGACCCATGGAATGGGTACCAGGCAGTATTACTTTAAAAGGTCTGCATTTCCTCACCCAGCCTCTCTAACATCTCTTAGTGTGAATAGCTTCCAGCCTTATATATCATCCTGCTGTGGGTCTACATGTGTTCAATCCATGTTACATCGTAACCCTTCAACAAAAGTTGTAAGAATTTTTGTCTGTCTCACTGTTTTTATAAATATTTTTAAATTTATTTTTATATTGGTTACAGCTGATTTTCAAAGCTCTGTTTTTTGCTGCTGTACATCCACTTGATTCATGTACTGTGTGACAACAATAAATTCTTTCTCAGATGCTTACGAGTCATATGTATTATTTTCCAGTGACTTGAGTGGACTGAGTGCAGTTCTTTGAGGTACCGTGTAGGCCTTGCCAGTTATTCAATTCGGTACTTGGAATGGTATCTTTGCTAATTTCAACCTCCTGGATAATACCTCACCATTCCCCACCTTTCCCATTTAGCAGCCTTATGTCTATTTCCTACATATTTGAGTATGTTTCTGTTTTGTAGTTTATTTCATGTGTAGCCATGTTTGATTCCACCTTTAAGTGACATCTTATGATATGTGTCTTTTTCTTTCTGACATGTGTCACTTAGAATGATCGTATGTAACTCCTCCAGAGTTGTTACAACTGACCTTATTTCATTGATTTCTGGATGAGTAATATTCCACTCTACATAAGGACCCCATCTCTTTTATCCATTTTATCCTTCCAGGGACATTTAGTTTATATCCAAGTGGAGGCCCTTTTTAACAGAGAGGTGGTAAATGTTGGGGTGCCTGTTTTCTGTAGATTTTTTGTTTTTCCCAAGGTATATGCCCATGAGTGCAAGTGCCCTATGCTCTGTAGCTCAGTTTTCAGATGTTTTAGCAAACACAATACACTTCTCCAGAGTGGCCGTTGGCACATTACATTTCCTCTATCAGCCTCACAGGGCTCGCTTTTCACCTCACCCTGTCCTGCATTTCTGGTGTTTACACTTTATGTGGATGGCCCTTCTGACTGATGTGAAGTGATACATTTTGTAGTATTGATTTCCAGTACCCACCTGTTTGGTTGGATAAAAAGTGTGTATGGCCTTTACTTGAATATATTCAGAAAAAAATGCATACGCCCTTTTGGGCCAACTGCATCATTGGCGATGTTCAGCCCCTTTTCTTGTGCTTTAATGGGGAGTCCTTTCTACCTCTTCAAATCTGTTTCCAGCCACTCTCCCTTGCTTACAAGTCCTTTTGTGTGACTTACCTCAAGACATTTTTTGACAATAGATATTTTCAACTCTGCAGTTTCATGTATTTTACTGCCCCCGAGTTCCATTTTTCAACCTGTGTTTTTGGAAACTGGACACAAAACAGCGGGATTTCCTCTAGCCCTATTCTGTTTCCATGGGCAATTCTAGCCTTTGATGAATTTGTCTTTCAGATAGGAAATTAGAGTGGCATTTGCCTGTCCGAACAACTAAGACTTGTCTCTAAATTTTTCTCATCCTTCCGCTTCATCCTCTGGAAAAATTCCAAACTGTGTGCAACAGGATGTTGACGGTGCTGATATCCCCAAGTGAGGAGATTGTCAGGAAAGATGCTGGAGGGGTGAACCCGTGCACCAGGCGATGAGGAGATGAGGTGCCTTTTCCAAACTCTTTCCGATCAAACGGTGTACCATCCTCTAGGTGTGACAGGCATGTTTTAGCTGTAGGAAGGGTCCCGTGCATGGAAGGAGAACACCAGGGATTTTTTTCCAAATCAGTGCCTCCCCGCACCCCAAACTGGGGAATTTTTAAGCTACGGCTACACGTATGTCCATTAAGGGGCTTGGGAAATAGGCAGAACCCAAACTTTAGATGACTGAAATCTTCAGGTTCAGAAGCGCTCACCATCGGCCTTGCTTAGGTTACATTTTATCTGTCATTGATAGATGATGTCAATAAAATATACCGATTCTTTTTCAGATTATTTCCCCTTATAGGTTATTGCAAACTATTCAGTGTAGTTCCCTGTGCTATACAGTAATTCCTTGTTGATGATCTATTTTATACATAGCAGTGTGTATGTGTTAATCCCAAACTGTTAATTTATCCCTTTTCCTACCTTTCCCCTTTGGTAATAATAAATTATAAGATTTTATACTTCTCAGGAATGGGGGAGCTGAAAGAGAAGTATCCTTTTCAATGGAAAAGCATTCAAAACAAGATTGAAACTTCAGCCAAGAGTATTCAATGTACAACCATGGAAATAAATCACTTCATTTCTCTAATGTTGACCTGACAAATAAGCCAGAAGTCTTCACTGAACTTGCTTGTAGTAAAGTGATGGAATTATCAAATGTAAGTCTTAGAAAAATCTTATTTTACCCGAGCATTATACACTGTTCTATGTTAACTACAGTTTGGCTCACACATCTGTTCATTGAAGATACAATGTTCTCAATTTCTGTTACTGATCCTCCAGAGTGGACCCCAACAGGAGTCCCTGAGCCCTGTGTCATTGGAGCCAACAGATCAAGACTGAGTTTGGTTCAGAAGCAAAGGAAACATTATTTTGAAAACCGAATGGAGAGGTGAGAGCGTGCACTCCCCCACGGGCTGTGGGCTGGGCTGCTGTGTAGGGATCCCAGCAGCGTCAGTGGGAGTTAGGGAATGGAGCTCTCGAGGGCTGGGTTGGCTGCAGCTCAGGCTCTATGCCGTGGAGTCTGCATGGGACTCCGCTAGCTGAGGTGTCGACCCAGGCATTCTGCACTAGGAAATCGGGTCTGAAGTGCCGGGTGTGGGACCTCTGCATGCGGAACCCTAGGAGCACGTGAAATTAGACAAAGCACAAAGGAAAAACAGGTTAGACTTTATTTTATTGCCCAGATTCTCTTTTTATCTCCCAGGAATTTTAAATGAACGTTGACAGAGACGAAAACCTCCTCTGCTTTTTGTTCTGTTCCTCATTCTTGCGGTGTTGAGGGTGCAGACCCCTCTTTTATAACTGCTTCATGCTGTGGTGGCAGCCCTGATACCTGGGGGGAGGGGAAAAACGTCTCCCCACCAGCCTCCAGGTGAGGTTGATTGTTCCAAAGCCTCCTGCCTCACTTCTCGTCCGCCTGAGCACCAACATTGGAAGTGTTATAGATTCTAATGACCTTTAAGGGTCCAGGAAAGAGTTGCACAGAGATGCTGTGGTGGCAGGTTTCACCCAACCCCACATTTGTTCAGTGACCTTAGGCTGACGGTTTTTGCCAGCCTAGATGCTCTGACCAGTAGTCTGTGCTTTCTTTAATTAGGTCCCTGAATTAATGTACAAACAGCACCATGTGTCAGAGCCCTGCCCGCACAACTCCCAGACAGTCCAGGGTCAGTGGTGATCCAGGACCATGACCTCCACTGAGTCAACGGCCTTTAGAAGTAGCCAGCAGTCCAGCCGGTCATATTGGCCACCATCACCGCGGTGTCTGTATGGTTTTCTATTGTGAAAGCGTGATATACTTTTCCCCCGCCAAGCTTATTAGCTCCGCTCTGGGTGCCATAAGTCCTGCAAGCAGTAGTCTGCTCTTTCGGGGCACAGTCTTGCTGTTTTCTGAGAGAAACTCCAGGTCAAGTGATGGTCACACAAGTCATCTTGGGGGCCCGATGCCCCCATTTGTCTCTCTGGAGGTTGGAATTGGTAGGCCTCCTCACTCGAGGTCAGTGTGTCCACAGAGCGACCCCTGCAACTTCAGGGCATGATGGGTGGTTAGGATCACCACGTGGGGTCCTTTTCCCTTAGGAGGGAGCTGGCCTTGTGGGCTGCTGATTTCTAGCTTTTTAGATACCCCAGTATCCTGGCCTGATGAGTCGGTGGGCAAAACCCTTGGTGACCATAGTTTATCATACCTGAAGGGCATTCTTGTGTTGCTCCATTTCAAGTGGTCCCAGTTTTTGCACTAAGGCTCCAAGGGCGATTAACCTTTGACCGGGTATGTATAGGTCAAAGGGTTTAGCTAAATTAGTGAGTTCCTGGGCAAGGATCTGAATTGACTGCTCTTTCCATTCTTGAAAGTCTGCTTCTGGATTCTATACAAAAGGATCATCATCTTTTCGTGTCAGTGTTTCATGTAGAGGCCCAGCTATTAGACTGTAGATAGGGATCCAGATGCAGAAAACCTTGGCCTCCCCAGGAACCCCTAAGCTGTCTTCTAATTTTAGAAGAGGTAAGGCTGCAAATGGCTTCTTCCCTATCGTGGGATGCGTTTCTCCGAATATCTGTGAGAATGAAGCCCAGTCATGTCACCTGAGCCTGGGATATTTGAGCCTTTTTCTTAGACACCTTCTATCCTTTCTTGGCTAGGTAGTTCAGAGGCGTCTTTAGTAGGCCTGGCGATCAGAATGTCATCTGCATATTGAAGGAGGGTTCCCTTTTACAGAGGTAGAACTTTTAGGTCTTTAGAGGACATTTCCCCAATGATGGTGTGGGGATTTTTGAACCATTGAGGCAGGAAGGCCCAGCATTATTGCTTGTGTTGCATGTTGTGTCCTGCCACTCACAAGCCAAAAATTCTTGTGACTCTGAGATGAATGGAATACAGAAGAAGGCATCCTTGAAGTGTAATACAGAATGCCATGGCCTGGTGGATGATAGAATGAGCAGCAGGGAGTAGAAAATAGGAGCTACTGGATGTATATCCTCAGTGGCTTCACTGACTGTCCTGATATCCTTTACCAGGTCTCCAGCAGCCCATGGGGCTCTCGTGGTCAGGCCAATCCCAGGATATGGAGCTCACCTGGGCTGCATCCCGCACCCCACAGCCCACGGGGCTCTCGTGTTCAAGTCCCTCCCAGGTTATGGAGCTCACCTGTGCAGCTACCCAGCAGCCCATGGGGCTCTCATAGTCAGGCCCTTCCCAGGATACGGAACTCCCCTGGGCAGGTACCCCAGCAGGGCTGGACACACAGGAACTGTGCACATAGCCCACCTTGCAGAGAACCCCCAGCTCACCTGTCACTCACAGCTGACACAGAACACCTCAGAGCAGGACTTGAACTAACAAACAGCAGCTCTGACAGGTCTGTGACCCTGGCTATCACTCTGTGCAGCCTCTCTCTGCCTGGTCTTCCAGACACTTCCACTGCAGCCAGAGCACCAGGCCTCTGTCTCTACCCACCATCACTCCTCTCCCTGACTCCTGGGTTCCTCTCATTAGGATAGGGTCTTCTTGAAGTTGTTTTCCACTCATGGACCAGATAAAAATGATAAGAAAACAAGCCTCAGCTGCAGCCCCTTGTCTAACCTGACTCTCAAGAGCCCACACCTGTTCCTTGGGACTGACCCATTTAGCAAGGTTCATTTTCTGCAACTGTGAGCCCGTGAGGGGTGAGGTTTGGCTGATTTGGGCAGCCTGACACTGCCTGCCAGCCCCCCCCACAGGTGTGCCTGGGTTGAGGTCAATATAAACACCTCTCCAGTCAGCAAGAGCACCTGTAGCTGTGCCTGACGCCATATTCTCTGCCCCGTCAGCAGTGTCGGGGCTGGGGTGGTGGGAGGGAGTGAGGGGCCGTGGCTTTGTGGGTGGCCCAGTGTGAGTGGGGCTCTGCTGGACTTTCTGCAGGAGTTGCCAGGCTGCCACCTGCTAAAGAAGAGGATGTGTCACCCATACCTGCCACTGGAATTTCTCCCCAGGCAGAGGTGAGGAAGTAAAAAAGCAGTGGGGGCCATGGCAGGAGGGGTATCTCAGGCAGGGAAATGGAAAGATTCCAGAAGAGCATCTGGGGCCAGGACCATCCTGGCTGGCCTGCAGGCACCAAGTCGGCCTGCGTGCTCTCGCTAGTGTGGCTCCACAGCCCTTCCTCTAGGCTTGCAAGTGCTTGTACATATTCAGGTGTTTTACCTGGAAAGGGTGGGAAGAGTTCAGCTGCAGCAGGACTGGGGCTCAGCTCACATTTACTCACAAACGCCTCGACACATTCCCCCAGCTTTGCAATGAGGATGATCTTTGTGGGGGGGAGCACTGCTGAGTGCATGGGAGACGATTTCCCACCTCTGACCAACTTAAGAATTTTTTACCACTGGAGCAAGTGCCCTGATACGATTTTCCTCTGTATAACTGGTGAGTACTGTTTGTTTTTTTGTTTTTTTTTTCTTTTTTTCTTTTTGGTTCAAGTTAGATTTTATTTATTCCTCTTTTTTTTTAATTTGCAGATATAAACATGGAAGTAATGCATTAATATAAAGACGTCTATGTGAAGGGAAAAACTTTTTTCTGTTTTATTTTATTAAATGTTATTTATTTATTTATATATTTTTTAAATTTATTTCTTTTATACAGCAAGTTCTTATTGGATATCTATTTTATACATATAAGTGTGCACATGTGAATCCCAGTCTCCCAATTCATCCCACCACCACCCTCACATGGCGTTCCCTCCTTGGTGTCCATATGTTTGTTCTCTACATCTGTGTCTCTATCTCTGCCCTGCACACCGGTTCATCTGTACCATTTTTCTAGGTTCCACATATATGCATTAATATACAATATTTGTTTTTCTCTTTCTGACTTACTTCACTCTGTATGACAGTCTCTAGATCCATCAAGGTCTCTACAAATGACCCAATTTCATTCCTATGTATGGCTGAGTAATATTCCGTTGTATATATGTACCACGTCTTTATCCATTCGTCTGTCTGTGGGCACTTAGGGTGCTTTCATTACCTGGCTATTGTAAATAGTGCTGCAATGAACATTGTGGTGAATGTGTCTTTTTGATTTATGGTTTTCTCTGGGTATATGCCCAGTAGTGGGATTGCTGGATTATATGGTAATTCTATTTTTAGTTTTTTAAGGATCCTCCATACTGTTCTCCATAGAGACTGTATCGATTTACATTCCCAACAATAGTGGAAAAAGGTTCCTTTTCTCCACACCCTCTCCAGCATTTGTTGTTTGTAGATTTTCTGATGATGCCCATTCTAACAGGTGTGATGTGATACCTCATTGTAGTTTCGATTTCCATTTCTCTAATAATTAGTGATGTTGAGCAGATTTTCATGTGCATACTGGCCATCTCTATGTCTTCTTGGAAGAAATGTCTATTTAGATCTTCCATTTTTGTATTGGGTTGTTTGTTTTATTAATATTGAGCTGCATGAGCTGTTTATATATATTGGAGATTAATCATTTGTCCATTGATTCGTTTGCAAATATTTTCTGCCATTCTGAGCGTTGTCTTTTTGTCTTGTTTGTAGTTTCCTTTGCTTTGCAAAAGCTTTTACGTTTCATTAGGTCCCATCTGTTTAGTTTTCTTTTCTATTTCATTACTATAGGAGGTGGATCAAAAAAGATCTTGCTGTGATTTACGTCAGAGTATCCTTCGTAAGTTTTCCTCTCAGAATTTTATACTGTCCGGTCTTACATTAAGGTCTCTAATCCATTTTGAATATATTTTTATGTATGGTGTTGGGGAGTGTTCTAATTTCATTCTTTTACATGTAGCTGTCCATATTTCCCAGCACCAATGATTGAAGAGACTGTCTTATCTCCATTGTATAGTCTTGCCTCCTTTGTCATAGATTAGTTGACCATAGGTGTGTAGGTTTATCCTTGGGCTTTCTTTTTTTTTTTTTTCCTTTTACACGTTTATTGGAGTATAATTGCTTTACAGTGGAGAGTTCGTTTCTGCTGTATAACAAAGTGAATCAGCTATACATATACAAATATCACCAGATCCCCTCCCTCTTGCATCTCCCTCCCAAACTCCATATCCCACCCCTTTATGTGGTCACAAAGCACCGAGCTGATCTCCCTGTTCTATGTGGCTGCTTCCCAGTAGCTATCCGTGTTACATTTGGTAATGTATTTATGTCCATGCCACTCTCTCACTTCGTCCCAGCTTACCCATCCCCCTTCCGGTGTCCTCAAGTCCTTTCTCTATGTCTGTGTCCTTAATCCTGTCCTGCCCCTAGGTTCTTCAAAATCTTTTTTTTTCTTCATTAGATTCCATATATCTCTGTTAACACACAGTATTTGTTTTTCCCTTTCTGACTTACTTCACTGTGTAGGCCAGATTCTAAGTCCATCCACCTCACTACAAATAACTCAGTTTTGCTTATTTTTATGGTTGAGTAATATTTGATTGTATATATGTGCCAGATGTTCTTTATCCATTCATCTGTCGATGGACACTTAGGTTGCTTCCATGTCCTGGCTAATGCACATAGAGCTGCAATGAAAATTTTTGTACATAACTCTTTTTGAATTATGGTTTTCAAAAGGCAAATGCCCAGTAGTTGGATTGTTGTGTCCTATGGTACTTCTATTGTTAGTTATTTAAAGGAACCTCCGTACTGTTCTCCCTAGTGCCCATATCAATTTACATTCCCACCCACAGTGCAAGTGTGTTCCCTTTCCTCCAATAAAGGCCTCTCCAGCATTTATTGTTTTGTAGAGTTTTTTGATGATTGCCACTCTGATTGCTGTGAGGTGATACCTCAGGGTAGTTTTGATTTGCATTTCTCTAATGATTAGTGATGTTCAGCATCCTTTCATGTGTTTCTTGGTAATCTGTATATCTTCTTTGGAGAAATGTCTATTAGGTCTTCTGCCCGTTTTTTGATTGGGTTGTTTGTTTTTTGTGATATTGAGCTACATGTGGTGCTTGTAAAGTTTGGAGATTAATCCTTTGTCAATTGCTTCATTTGAAAATATTTTCTCCCATTCTGAGGGTTGTTTTTGCATCTTGTTTATGTTTTCCTGTACTGTGTAAAAGCTTTTAAGTTTCATTAGGTCCCATTTGTTGATTTCTGTTTTTATTTCCATTTCTCTAGGAGGTGGGTCCAAAAGGATCTTGCTGTGATTTATGTCATAGAGTGTTCTGCCTATGGTTTCCTCTAAGTGTTTTATAGTGTCTGGTCTTATATTTAGATCTCCAATCAATTTAGAGTTTATTTTTGTGTATGGTGTTATGGAGTGTTCTAATTTCATTCTTTTATGTGTAGGGGTCCAGTTTTTCCAGCACCAATTACTGAAGAGACTGTCTTTTCTCCATTGTATATCCTTAGCTCCTTTGTCATAGATGAGATAGCCATAGGTATGTAGGTTTATCTCTGGGCTTTCTGTCCTGTTCCATTGATCTGTGTTTATGCCAATCTACATACACTTGATTCCATTATGGAGACATATAAATACATAGGTTTCAAGGTTATTACCAGTCAGATATATTCCTCTTCAGAGAATAGGGTGTTTTGTGTCCAGTTCATTGAGAAAGGAGTAGGTCTTGTCTATTACATATTTGGTATATGGAATGGGATCTGTGGTAATTTCAAACTCTGCTTTTACACATCACCCCACGGCACCTTTCCCCTTAAGGAGGCATAAGTGTGTTTTCTAAATGTGTAACTCTGTTCTCTTTTGAAATTCAGTTCATGTGTAGCCATGTTTACATTCCCTCTATAAGTGATATATTACAATAAGTTTCTTTTACTTTGTGGCTCATTTCACTTACCATCATCGTACCTAAAGCCACTCATTAAGCTGCTATTGGCCTTATGACATTGATTTTATGTCTGAGTGACATTCCATTGTATATAAGTACCACAACATCTATATCCATTTTTTTTTCTTTTTCTGGGATATTTAAAGTGTACCGAAGTCGAGGTTCTTGTAAACAGAGTAGCCCTAAAGATTGGGCTGTCTGTGTGTTGTGGATGTTTAGTTTTCCCAAAATACACGCCCATGAGTGGAAGTGTGCTATGCTCTGTAGCTCTGTTTTAGAAAACAGCATACAGTTCTCTAGAGAGGCTGTTGGCAATTTACATCCTGTCCATTGGCGTAACCAGGCTCCCTTTTCTCCATGGCCTGTCCTGCATTTGTGGTTTTTACACTATTTGTGGATGGCCCTTTTGACTGGAGGTAAGGGACACTTCTATGTAGTGTGGATTTGCAATGCCTGATGGCTTGCTTGGCCAAAAAGGGCATATGCATTTTTTCCCGAATACATTCAGGAAAATACACATACTCCCTTTTCAGCCAAGGGCAACATTGTCGAAATTCTGTCGCTTTTCATGTGCTTTAAAGACGACTCCAATCTACCTCTTGAAATCTGTTTCCTTCAATTCTGCCTTGCATTCAAATCCTCTTCACTGCCTTTCCTCAATATATTTCTGGATGATAGTTTTCCTTTATAACTCTGCAAGTTTGTGAATTGCTGTGACCCTGATTTCCATTTTTCAACTCGCCTCTTTGTGAGCTGGCTGCAATACCGCAGGATGGCTTTAGGCCCTAGTCTGGTTCCGGTGCTTCAGGCTGAGCCTTTGGTTAATTCTTCTTCCTGATGGGAAACTAGAGTGACATGTGCCCATCCAAACACCTACAGCTAATCTCTCATTTATTTCCCCTCTTCCTGTTCATCCTCTGCACAATTTGCAAACTGTGCATAACGGGAGGGTAAAGGCGCTGACACTCCAAGTGGGGAGATTTTTAGTAATGCAGATGGAATGGCGAAGCCGAGCACGACAAACGGAAAAATGAGGTACCTTTTAGAAAACTTTCCCAATTACACAGTGTACCATCCACTGGGTTTCCCATGCATGTTTTAACTGGAGGAAGATTCCCTTAAACCTGGAGAGTTGGGACCATTAGAATGGGTAGCACACAGTATTGCTCTAAGTGGTGTTCTTTTGGTCACACAACCTCAGAAATCTTGTCAGCCCCAAGTGTCCAGTCTTATGTCTCATCCAGCTGTGGGTGTAAAGGTGGTCAATCTAGCTTGCATCACAGGCCCTGAACGTAATTATTAAGACTTTCTCTCTGTTTTTGCATTTTGCTTTTGAAATTTATTTTTATAAGTGGGTTTAACTGAATTTCAGTGCTGTGTTCATGCCGTTATTCAAACACATGATTCCTTTATGGAGACATGAGAATACATATGTTTTAAAATACATAGAGTCAGACATATTCCTCCGCAATGAATAGGGGCTGTTGAGTCCAGTTCATTGTGCCGGGAGTAGGTGTTTTCTATTACATACATGGTTTATATAACGGTATCTGTGCTAATTTAAAACTGTGGTTTTATGCATCACCCGACCTCGGCTTTCCCCTTAAGCAGGCAAAAGATGTTTTCTAAATGTGTGACTCTGTTGTGTTTGTCATTCAGTTCATGTGTAGTCATGTGTACATTCCCGCTATGAGTGATATCTTATGATAAGATTAGTTACTCTGTAATCTTTCCTAACTCAGTTCAGGTGTAGCCATGTTTACAGGACCTTCATAAGTGATATCTCATGATAAGTTTCTTTTTCTGTGTGAATTATTTCACGTAGAATCACCATACCTGGATCCCCTCTTTTTGCTGCTACTGGCCTTATGACATTGATTTCATGGCTGAGCGATATTCCATCGTACGTAAGTACCACAATATCTTGAACCATTTTTGTCTTTCCTGGGATACTTAAGGTGTACCCAAGTTGAGGTTCTTGTAAGCAGTGCAGCGCTAAATTTTAGGGTGGCTCTGTCTTACTGATTTTCAGTTTTCCCAAGGTATATTCCCTAGACTGGAAGTGCCCTTGGCTGTGTAGCTCTGTTGTTTACTTGTTTTAGGAAACACAGTGCACTCCTGCAGAGAGGGAGTTGGCAACTTACATCCCGCCCATCAGCATAACAAGGCTCCCTGATCTCCAGGGCCTGTCTTGCCTTTCTGGTTTTTACACATTGTGCGGATGTCCACTTTGACTGGTGGGAAGGGATACTTCTTTCTAGTGCAGATTTGCACTGCTGTTTGCTTGCTTGGCCAAAAAGGGCGTATGCATTTTCTCCTGAATATATTCAGGAGAAAACGCATACGCCCTTTTTGGCCAAGTGCATCATTGTCGAAGTTGTGCCCCTCTTCCTGTGCTTTACAGGTGATTCCAACGTACCTCTTGAAATCTGTTTCCTGCTATTCTGCCTCGTTTTAAATTCCGCCTCTCTGCCTTCCCTCAAAAGATTTTTGGACGATAGTTGTCCTTTATTACTCTGCCTGTTTGAAATTGTGTGCCCCTGAGGTCCATTTTTCAACTCGTTTTTCTGAGCTGACCGCAAATGCAAAATTATGGTTCAAAACCTTTACTGGTTCCCGCCGGGTGGCTGAGACTTTGGTTAATTCTACTTCCTGCTGGGTAATTAAAGTGACATGTGCCCGTCCAAATGCCTAACAGCTACTCTCTCATTGGTTTTCCCTCTTCCCTTTCATCCTCTGCCAAATTGGCAAACTGTGCGAACCAGGAGGTTTTACGGGCTATCGCTCCAAGTTGGGAGATTGATAGTAAAGCAGTTGGAAGATCAAACTGGAGCACAAGGAGAGGGACTATAAGTGGAGTTTTAAAGACCTTTCGTATTCACAGTGTGTCCATTCTCTTGGTTTCCCGTAAATGTTATGGCTGTAGTAATATTCCCTTACACATGGAGAGTTGGGACCCATGGAATGGGTGCCACACATTATTGCTTTAAAGGGTCTGCATTTGCTCATCCAGTCTCTCCAAACCTCTCAGTCTCAAGTGTCCACCTTTATGCCACATCCAGCTCTCGTTGTAGGTATGGTCATTCCAGGTTTCATCAGAGCCCCTGAAGGAATAGTGAATAATTTCCCTGATTTTTTTGGTTTGTATTTGAAATTCCTTTTGATAGTGGCTTTGAGCTGATTCTCACTGCCATGTTTATGCCAGTCTAGACACACGTGATTCCCTTAGGTTGATATATCAATACATGAGTTTTAAAATTCTTACTAGTCAGATATTTTCCTCTGCGCAGAATATTGGGTTTTGAGTCCCTTTCACTGATGAAGGTGTAGGTCTTGTCTATTCCGTATTTCGATTTTGGAATGGTACTTGTACTAATATCAAACTCTGGTTTTATGCATCACCCCACCTCTCCTTCCTCCTTAAGCAGGCATAAGTGTCTTTTCTCAATGTGAGACTCTGTTCCCTTTCCTAACTCAGTTCATGTGTAACCATGTTACAGAAAATTCATAAGTGCTATCTTATGATGAGTTTGTTTTTCTGTGTGACTTATTTCACTTAGTATCATCATATCTGAATCCACTCATTTTCCTGTTACTGGCATTATGACATTGATATCATGGCTGAGGGATAATCCATCGTACATTAGTACCAAAATTTTTTGAACCATTTTTATCTATCCTGGGATATTTATAGAGTACCCAATTTGAGATTCTTGTAAGCAGTGCAGCCCTATATTTTGGGGTGGCTCTATCTTATTGATTTTCAGTTTTCCCAAGGTATATTCCCTAGACTGGAAGTCCCCTTGGCTCTGTAGCTCTGTTGTTTACTTGTTTTAGGGAACACAATGCACTCCTCCATAGAGGCAGTTGGCAATTTACATCCCGGCCATCAGCATAACAAGGCTTCCTGTTCTCCAGGGCCTGTCTTGCCTTTCTGGTTTTTACACCTTTTGCCGATGTCCCTTTTGACCAGTGGGAAGGGATACTTCTTTGTAGTGCAGATTTGCATTGCCCGTCTGCTTGCTTGGCCAAAAAGTGTGTATGCGTTTTCTCCAGAATATATTCAGGAGAAAACGAATACACCATTTTTGGCCAAGTGCCTCATTGTCGAAATTGTGCCCCTCTTCCTGTGCATTACAGGTGATTCCAACGTACCTCTTGAAATCTGTTTTCTGCTATTCTGCCTCGCTTTCAAGTCCGCCTTGTTGCCTTCCCTCAACAGATTGTTGGACGATAGTCGTCCTTTATTACTCTGCCTTTTTGTGAATTGCTGTGCCCCTGAGCTCCATTTATCAAATCGTTTTTTGTGAGCTGATCGCAAGTCCAAAATTTCGGTTCAGGACCTATACAGGTTCCCGGCAGGGGGATGAGTCCTTGGTTAATTATTCTTCCTGCCGGGCAATTAGAGTGACATATGCCCGTCCAAATGCCTAACAGCTACTCTCTCATTGGTTCTCCCTGTTCACTTTCATCCTCTGCCAAACTGGCAACCTGTGTTATCCAGGAGGTTAAAGGGGCTGTCTCTCCAACTTGGGAGATTGATAGTAGAGCAGTTGGAAAGTCAAACTGGAGCACCAGGAGAGGGACAATTAGTTGAGTTTTAGAAACCTTTCGTATACACAGTGTGTCCATTCTCTTGGTTTCCCGTACATGTTATAGCTGTAGTAATATTCCCTTCCACCTTGAGAGTTTGGAACCATGGAATGGAGGCCATGCATTATTGCTTTAAACAGTCTGTGTTTGCTCACCCAGTCTCACCAATCCTCTCAGTCCCAAATGTCCAGCATTATGCCACATCAAGCTGTAGTTGTAGATAGGATCATTTCAGGTTTCATCAGAGACCCTGAAGGAATTGTAAAGAATTTCCCTGTTTTGTTGTTTTGTTTTTGAAATTCCTTTTTATAGTGAGTTTGAGCTGATTCCCACTGCCATGTTTATGCCAGTCTAGACACACTTGATCCCTTACGGAGACATATCAATATATAGGTTAGAAGATTCTTACTAGTCAGATATATTCCTCTGAGGGAAGTATGGGGTGTTGATTCCTTTTCAGTGAGGAAGGTGTAGATCTTTTCTATTCTGTATTTGGTTTCTGGAATGGAGCCTTTACTAATATCAAACTCTGGTTTTATGCAAAACCCCACCTCTCCTTAACCCTTAAGCAGGTGTAAGAGTGTTTTCTAAATGTGAGACTCTCTTCTCTTTACTAACTCAGTTCATGTGTAGCCATGTTTACATGACCTTCATAAGTGATATCTTATGATAAGTTTATTTTACTCTGTGACGAATTTCACTTAGAGTCCTCGTAACTGAATCCACTAAATATGCTGCTACTGGCCTGATGACATTGTTTTCATGGCAGAGAAATATTCCATCGTATGTAATTACCACAATCTCTTGAACAATTTTTGTCTTTCCTGGGATATTTAAGGTGTAGCCTAGTTGATGTTCTTGTAAGCAAAGCAGTGCAGCCCTATATTTTGGGGTGGCTCTGTCTTATTGATTTTCATTTTTCCCAATGTATATTCCCTAGAGTGCAAGTGCCCTTGGCTCTGTAGCTCTGTTGTTTACTTGCTTTAGGGAACACAATGCACTCCTCCAGAGAGGCAGTGGGCAATTTATATCCCGGCCATCAACATAACAAGGCTCCCTGTTCTCCAGGGCCTCTCTAGCCTTTCTGGTTTTTACCCATTTTGTGGATGTCCCTTTTGACCGGTGGGAAGTGATATTTCTTTGTAGTGCAGATTTGCATTGCCGGCTTGCTTGCTTGGCTAAAAAGGGTGTATTCGTTTTCTCCTGAATATATTCAGGAGAAATTGCATACGCCCTTTTTGGCCAAGTGCATCATTGTCGAACTTGTGACCCTCTTTCTGTGCTTTAATGGCGATTCCAACGTACCTCTTGAAATCAGTTTCCTGCTATTCTGCCTCGCTTTCAACTCCGCCTCATTGCCTTCCCTCAACAGATTGTTGGACGATAGTTGTCCTTTATTACTCTACCAGTTTGTGAATTTCTGTGCCCCTGAGATCCATATTTTAACTCGTTTTCTGTGAGCTGAAAGCAAGTCCGATATTTTGGTTCAGGACCAATACTGGTTCCAGGTGGTTGGCTGAGACTTTGGTTAATTCTTCTTCCTCCCGGGATATAAGAGTGACATGTGCCCGTCCAAAAGCCTAACAGCTACTCTCTCATTGGTTCTCCCTCTTTCCTTTCATCATCTGCCAAATTGGCAACCTGTGCGAACCAGTAGGTTACAGGTGCTGTCTCTCCAATTTGGGAGATTGATAGTAAAGCAGTTGGAAAGTCAACCCGG
The DNA here is from genome assembly GCF_964341445.2 of Mesoplodon mirus. Taxonomy (NCBI): domain Eukaryota; kingdom Metazoa; phylum Chordata; class Mammalia; order Artiodactyla; family Ziphiidae; genus Mesoplodon; species Mesoplodon mirus. The sequence continues at coordinate 665,696 of NW_028295614.1, read as the reverse complement.
AGCACCAGGAGAGGGACTATTCGTTGAGTTTTAGAGACCTTTCGTATTCACAGTGTGTCCATTCTCTAGGTTTCCCATACCTGTTATAGATGTAGTAATATACTCTTCAACCTGGAGAGTTGGGACCCATGGAATGGGTGTCATGCATTATTGCTTTAAAGGGTCTGCATTTGTTCACCCAATCTCACCAATCCTCTCAGTCCCATGTGTCCAGCCTTATGCCACATCCAGCTGTCATTGTAGATAGGGTCATTCCAGGTTTCATCAGAGACCCTGAACAATTGTAAAGAATTTCGCTGTTTTTTTTTTGTTTTTGAAATTCCTTTTTATAGTGGGTTTGAGCTGATTCTCATTGCCTTGTTTATGCCAGTCTAGACACACTTGATTGCCTTACAGAGACATATCAATACATAGGTTTTAAGATTCTTACTAATTCAATATATTCCTCTGTGGGAAATATGGGGTTTTGAATCCCTTTCACTGAGGAAGGTGTAAGTCTTGTCTATTCCATAGTTGGTTTTTGAATGGTACCTGTGCTTATATCAAACTCTGGTTTTATGCATCACCCCACCTCTCCTTCCCCCTTAAGCAGGCATAAGAGTGTTTTCTAAATGTGAGACTCTGTTCTATTTCCTAACTCAGTTCATATGTAGCCATGTTTACAGGATCTTCATAAGTGATATCTTATGATAAGTTTCTTTTTCTGTGTGACGTATTGCAGTTAGAATCATCGTACCTGAATCCACTCATTTAGCTGCTACTGGTCTTATGACATTGATTTCATGGCTGAGGGATATTCCATCGTATGTAAGTACCACAATTTTTTGAACCATTTTTGTATTTCCTGGGATATTTAATGTGTACCCAAGTTGAGGTTCTTGTAAGCAGTGCAGCCCTAAATTTGAGGGTGGCTCTGTCTTATTGATTTTCAGTTTTCACAAGGTATATTCCCTAGACTGGAAGTGCCCTTGGCTCTGTAGCTCTGTTGTTTACTTGTTTTAGGGAACACAATGCACTCCTCCAGAGAGGCAGTTGACAACTTACATCCCGCCCATCAGCATAACAAGGCTCCCTGTTCTCCAGTGCCTGTCTTGCCTCTGGTTTTTACCCATTTTGTGGATGTCCCTCCTTTTGACTGGTGGGAAGTGATACTTCTTTTTAGTGCAGATTTGCATTGCCCGCTTGCTTGCTTGGCCATAAATGGCGTATGCGTTTTCTCCTGAATATATTCAGGAGAAAACGCATACGCCATTTGTGGCCAGGTGCATCATTGTCGAAGTTCTGCCCATCTTCCTGTGCTTTAAAGGCGATTCCAACGTGGCTCTTGAAATCTGTTTCCTGCTATTCTGCCTCGCTTTCAAGTCCGCCTGGTTGACTTCCTTCAACATATTTTTGGACGATAGTTGCCCTTTATTACTCTGCCAGTTTGTGAATTGCTGTGTCCCTGAGCTCCATTTTTTAACTCAGTTTTGTGAGCTGAACGCAAGTCCAATATTTTGGTTCAGGACCTATACTGGTTTTTGGTGGGTGGCTGAGACTTTTGTTAATTCTTCTTCCTCCCGGGAAATAAGAAAGACATGTTCCCGTCCAAATGTCTAACAGCTACTCTCTCATTGGTTCTCCCTCTTCCCTTTCATCCTTTGCTAAATTGGCAACATGTGCACACCAGGTGGTTAAAGGTGCTGTCTCTACAAGTTGGGAGATTGATAGTAAAGCAGTTGGAAAGTCAATCTGGAGCACAAGGAGAGGGATTATTCCTTGAGTTTTAGAGACCTTTCATATTCACAGTGTGTCCATTCTCTAGGGTTCCTGTACATGTTATAGCTGTAGTAATATTCCCTTCAACCTGGAGAGTTGTGATCAATGGAATGGCTTCCATTCATTATTGCATTAAAGGGTCTGCATTTCCTCACGAATCTCAGCAATCCTCTCAAAACCATGCATCCAGCCTTATGCCACCTCCAGCTGTCATTGTAGATAGGGTCATTCCAAGTTTCATCAGAGATCCTGAAGGAATTGTAAAGAATTTCACGGTTTTTTGTTTTGTTTTTGAAATTCCTTTTTATAGTGGGTTTGAGCTGATTCTCGCTGCCATCTTTATGCCAGTCTAGACACACTTGATTCCCTTACGAAGACATATCAATACATAGGTTTAAAGATTCTTACTAGTCATATATATTCCTCTGCGGGAAATATGGGGTTTTGAGTCCCTTTCACTGAGGAAGGTATAGGTAGGTCTTGTCTATTCCATAGTTAGTTTTTGGAACGATACCTGTGCTTATATCAAACTCTGGTTTTATGCATCACCCCACCTCTCCTTCCCCCTTAAGCAGGCATAAGAGTGTTTTCTAAATGTGAGACTCTGTTCTCTTCCCTAACTCAGTTCATGTGTAGCCATGTTTACAGGATCTTCAAAAGTGATATCTTATGATAAGTTTCTTTTTTTGTGTGACTTATTTCACTTGGAATCATCGTACCTGAATCCACTCATTTTGCTGCTACTGGTCTTATGATATTGATTTCATGGCTGAGGGATATTCCATCATACGTAAGTACCACAATTTTTTGAACCATTTTTATCTTTCCTGGGATACTTAAGGTGTACCCAAGTTGAGGTTCTTGTAAGCAGTGCAGCCCTAAATTTTGGGGTGGCTCTGTCTTATTGATTTTCAGTTTTCCCAAGGTATATTCCCTAGACTGGGAGTGCCCTTGGCTCTGTACCTCTGTTATTTACTTGTTTTAGGGAACACAATGCACACTTCCAGAGAGGCAGTTGGCAATTTACATGCCGCCCATCAGCATAACAAGGCTCCCTGTTCTCGAGGGCCTGTCTTGCCTTTCTGGTTTTTACCCATTTTGTGGATGTCCCTTTTGACCGGTGGGAAGTGTTACTTCTTTGTAGTGCAGATTTGCATTGCACGCTTGCTTGCTTGGCCACAAAGGGCGTATGCGTTTTCTCCTGAATATATTCAGGAGAAAAGGCATACGCCCTTTGTGGCCAAGTGCATCATTGTCGAAGTTGTGCCCCTCTTCCTGTGCTTTAAAGGTGATTCCAACGTACCTTTTGAAATCTGTTTCCTGCTATTCTGCCTCCCTTTCAAGTTCGCCTCGTTGCCTTCCCTCAACAGATTTTTGGATGATAGTTGCCCTTTATAACTCTGCCAGTTTGTGAATTGCTGTGCCCTTGAGCTCCAATTTTAACTCGTTTTATTCTGAGCTGAACGCAAGTCCAATATTTTGGTTCAGAACCTATACTGGTTCCCGGTGGGTGCCTGAGACTTTGGTCAATACTTCTTCCTTGCGGGAAATAACAGTGACATATTCCCGTCCAAATGCCTATCAGCTACTCTCTCATTGGTTCTCCCTCTTCCCTTTCATACTTTGCCAAATTGGAAACCTGTGCGATCAAGGAGGTTAAAGGTGCTGTCTCTCCAATTTGGGATATTGTTAGTAAACAGTTAGAAAGTCAAACTGGAGCACCAGGAGAGGGACTATTCATTGAGATTTAGAAACCTTTCATATTCACAGTGTGTCCAATCTCTAGTTTTCCCATACATGTTATAGCTGTAGTAATATTCCCTACAACCTGGAGAGTTGGGACCCATGGAATGGGTGCCATGCATTATTGCTTTAAAGGGTCTGCATTTGCTCACGAATCTCACTAATCCTCTCAGTCCCATGTGTCCAGGCTTATGCCACCTCCTGCTGTCGTTGTAGAGAGGGTCATTCCAGGTATCATCAGAGACCCTGAAGGAATTGTAAAGAATTTCCCTGTTTTTTTTTTCAAATTCCTTTTTATAGTGGGTTTGAGCTGATTCCGGCTGCCATGATTATGCCAGTCTAGAAACACTTGATTCCCTTACGGATACATATCAATACATAGGTTTTAAGATTCTTACTAGTCAGATATATTCCTCTGCGGGAAATATGGGGTTTTGAGTCCCTTTCACTGAGCAAGGTGTAGGTCTTGTCTATTCCATAGTTGGTTTTTGGAACGGTACCTCTGCTTATATCAAACGCTGGTTTTAGGCATTACCCCACCTCTCCTTCCCCCTTAAGGAGGCATAAGAGTGTTTTCTAAATGTGAGACTCCATTCTCTTTCCTAACTCAGTTCATGTGTAGCCATGTTTACAGGATCTTCATAAGTGATATCTTATGATAAGTTTCTTTTTCTGTGTGACTTATTTCACTTAGAATCATCGTACTTTAATCCACTCATTTTGCTGCTACTGGTCTTATGACATAGATTTCATGGCTGAGGGATATTCCATCATACGTAAGTACCACAATTTTTTGAACCATTTTTATATTTCCTGGGATACTTAAGGTGTACACAAGTTGAGGTCCTAGTAAGCAGTGCAGCCCTAAATTTGGGGGTGGCCCTGTCTTATTGACTTTCAGTTTTCCCAAGGTATATTCCCTAGAGTGGAAGTGCCCTTGGCTCTCTAGCTCTGTTCTTTACTTGTTTTAGGGAACACAGTGCACTCCTCCAGAGAGGCAGTTGGCAATTTACATGCCGCCCATCAGCATAACAAGGCTCCCTGTTCTCCAGGGCCTATCTTGCCTTTCTCGTTTTTACCCATTTTGTGGATGTCCCTTTTGACCAGTGGGAATTGATACTTCTTTGTAGTGCAGATTTGCATTGCCCAGTTGCTTGCTTGGCCAAAAAGGGCGTATGCGTTTTCTCCTGAATATATTCAGGAAAAAATGCATACGCCCTTTGTGGCCAAGTGCATCATTGTCGATGTTGTGCCCCTCTTCCTGTGCTTTAAAGGCGATTCCAATGTAACTCTTGAAATCTGTTTCCTGCTATTCTGCCTCCCTTTCAAGTTCGCCTTGTTGCCTTCCATCAACAGATTTTTGGATGACAGTTTTCCTTTATTACTCTGCCAGTTTGTGAATTGCTCTGCCCTATAGCTCCTTTTTTTAACTGGTTTTTTTCTGAGTTGTACGCAATTCCAATATTTTTGTTCAGGACCTATACTAGTTCCCGGTGGGTGGCTGAGGCTTTGGTTAATACTTCCTCCTCCCGGGAAATAAGAGTGACATATGCCCGTCCAAATGCCTAACAGCTACTCTCTCATTGGTTCTCCCTATTCCCATTCATCCTCTGCGAAATTGGCAACCTGTGCGAAACAGGAGGTTAAAGGTCCTGTCTCTCCAGGTTGGGAGATTGATAGTAAAGCAGTTGGAAAGTCAAACCGGAGCACCAGGAGAGGGACTATTCGTTGAGTTTTAGAGACCTTTCGTATTCACAGTGTGTCCATTCTCTAGGTTTCCCGTACATGTTATAGCTTTAGTAATATTCCTTTCAACCTGGAGAGTTGGGACCCATGGAATGGGTGCCATGCATTATTGCTTTAAAGGTTCTGCATTTGCTCACCCAATCTCACCAATCCTCTCAGTCCCATGTGTCCAGCCTTATGCCACATCCTGCTGTCATTGTAGATAGGGTCATTCCAGGTTTCATCAGAAACCCTGAAGGAATTGTAAAGAATTTCCTTTTTTTTTGTTTTTCAAATTCCTTTTTATAGTGGGTTGGAGCTGATTCTCGCTGTCATGTTTATGCCATTCTAGACACACTTGATTCCCTTATGGAGACATATCAATACATAGGTTTTAAGAGTCTTACTAGTCAGATGTATTCCTCTGCGGGAAATATGGGGTTTTGAGTCCCTTTCACTGAGGAAGGTGTAGGTGTTGTCTATTCCATAGTTGGTTTTTGGATCGGTACTTGTGCTTATATCAAACTCTGGTTTTATGCATCATCCCATTTCTCCTTCCCCCTTAAGCAGGCATAAGAGTGTTTTCTAAATGTGAGACTCTGTTCTCTTTCCTAACTCTGTTCATGTGTAGCCATGTTTACAGGATCTTCATAAGTTATATCTTATGATAAGATTCTGTATCTGTTTGACTTATTTCACTTAGAATCATCGTACCTGAATCTACTTATTTTGCTGCTACTGGTCTTATGATATTGATTTCATGGCTGAGGGATATTCCAGCGTATGTAAGTACCAAATTTTTGAACCATTTTTGTCTTTCCTTGGATACTTAAGGTGTACCCAAGTTGAAGTTCTTGTAAGCAGTGCAGCCCTAAATTTTGGGGTGGCTCTGTCTTATTGATTTTCAGTTTTCCCAAGGTATATTCCCTAGATTGGAAGTGCCCTTGGCTCTGTAGCTCTGTTGTTTACTTGTTTTAGGGAACACAATGCACTCCTCCAGGGAGGCAGTTGGCAATTTAAATCCCGCCCATCAGCATAACAAGGCTCCCTGTTCTCCAGGGCCTGTCTTGCCTTTCTGAAATTTACCCATTTTGTGGATGTCCCTTTTGACTGGTGGGAAGTGATACTTCTTTGTAGTGCAGGTTTGCATTGCCCGCTTGCTTGCTTGGCCAAAAATGGCATATGCGTTTTCTCCTGAATATATTCAGGACAAAACACATACGCCGTTTTTTGCCAAGTGCATCACTGTCGAAGCTGTGCCCCTCTTCCTGTGCTTTAAAGGCGATTCCAACGTACCTCTTGAAATCTGTTTCCTGCTATTCTGCCTCTCTTTCAAGTCCGCCTTGTTGCCTTCCCTCAACAGATTTTTGGACGATAGTTTTCCTTTATTTCTCTGCCAGTTTGTGAATTGCTGTGATCATGAGCTCCAGTTTTAACTCGTTTTTTGTGAGCTGAACGCATGTCCAAAATTTTGGTTCAGGACCTATACTGGTTCCCAGTGGGTGGCTGAGACTTTGGTTAATTCTTCTTCCTCCCGGGAAATAAGAGTGACATGTGCCCGTCCAAATGCCTAAAAGCTACTCTCTCATTTGTTCTCCCTCTTCCTTTCATCCTCTGCCAAATTGGCAAACTGTGCAAACCAGGAGGTTAAAGGGGCTGTCACTCCAAGCTGGGAGATTGATAGTAAAGCCGTTGGAAATTCAAACTGGAGCACAAGGAGGGGGAGTATTCGTTGAGTTTTAGAGACCTTTCGTATTCACAGTGTATCCATTTTCTAGGTTTCCCGTACATGTTATAGCTGTAGTAATATTCCCTACAACCTGTAGACATTGGCCCCATGGAATAGGTGCCATGCATTATTGATTTAAATGGTCTGCATTTGCTCACACAATCTCACCAATCCTCTCAGTCCCATGTGTCCAGCCTTATGCCACATCCAGCTGTCATTGTAGATAGGGTCATTCCAGGTTTCATCAGAGACCCTGAAGGAATTGTAAAGAATTTCCCTTTTTTTTGTTTTGCAAATTCCTTTTTATAGTGGGTTTGAGCTGATTCTCACTGCCATGTTTATGCCAGTCTAGACACACTTGATTCCCTTATGGAGACATATCAATACATAGGTTTTAAGATTCTTCCTAGTCAGATATATTCCTCTGCAGGAAATATGGGGTTTTGAGTCCCTTTCCCTGAGGACGGTATAGGTAGGTCTTGTTTATTCCATAGTTGGTTTTTGGAACGGTACCTGTGCTTATATCAAACTCTGGTTTTATGCATCACTCCACCTCTCCTTCCCCCTTAAGCATGCATAAGAATATTTTCAAAATGTCAATCTCTCGTCTCTTTCCTAACTCATTTCATGTGTAGCCATGTTTACAGGACCTTCATATGTGATATCTTATGGTAAGTTTCTTTTTCTGTGTGACTTATTTCACGTAGAATCATCGTACCTGAATCCACTCATTTTGCTGCTACTGGTCTTATGATTTTGATTTCATGGCTGAGGGATATTCCATCGTACGTAAGTACCACAATTTTTTGAACCATTTTTATCTTTCCTGGGATACTTAAGGTGTACCCAAGTTGAGGTTCTTATAAGCAGTGCAGCCCTAAATTTTGGGGTGGCTCTGTCTTTTTGATTTTCAGGTTTCCCAAGGTATATTCCTTAGACTGGAAGTGCCCTTGGCTCTGTAGCTCTGTTGTTTACTTGTTTTAGGGAACACAATGCACTCCTCCAGAGAGGCAGTTGGCAATTTACATCCGGCCCATCAGCATAACAAGGCTCTCTGTTCTCCAGGGCCTGTCTTGCCTTTCTGCATTTTACCCATTTTGTGGATGTCCCTTTTGACCGGAGGGAAGTGATACTTTTTTGTAGTGCAGGTTTACATTGCCCGCTTGCTTGCTTGGCCAAAAAGGGCGTATGTGATTTCTCCTGAATATATTCAGGAGAAAAGGCATACGCCCTTTTTGGCCAAGTGCATCATTGTCAAAGTTGTGCCCCTCTTCCTGTTCTTTCAATCAATTCCAACATACCTCTTGAAATCTGTTTCCTGCTATTCTGCCTCGCTTTCAAGTCTGCCTCGTTGCCTTACCTCAACAGATTTTTGGATGATAGTTGTCTATTATTACTCTGCCTGTTTGTGAATTGCTGTGCCCCTGAGCTCCATTATTTAACTCGTTTTTTGTGAGCTGAACGCAAGTCCAATATTTTGGTTAAGGAACTATACTGGTTCCCAGTGGGTGGCTGAGACTTTGATTAATAGTTCTTTCTCCCGGGAAATAAGAGTGACATGTGCCCGTCCAAATGCCTAACAGCTACTCTTTCATTGGTTCTCCCTCTTCCCTTTAATTCACTGCCAAATTGGAAACCGGTGCGAACCAGGAGGTTAAAGGGGCTGTTTTTCCAAGCTGGGAGATTGATAGTAAAGCAGTTGGAATGGCAAATGGGAGCACCAGGAGAGTGACTATTCGTTGAGTTTTAGAGACCTTTCGTATTCACAGTGTGTCCATTCTCTAGGTTTCCCGTACATTTTATAGCTGTAGTAATATTCCCTTCAACCTGGAGACATGGGACACATGGAATGGGTGCCATGCCTTATTGCTTTAAAGGGTCTGCATTTGCTCACCCAATCTCACCAATCCTCTCAGTCCCATGTGTCCAGCCTTATGCCACATCCAGCTGTCATTGTAGATAAGGTCATTCCAGGTTTCATCAGAAACCCTGAAGGAATTGTAATGATTTTCCCTTTTTTTTGTTGTTTTCCAAATACATTTTAGAGTTGTTTTGAGCTGATTCTCGCTGCAATGTTTATGCCAGTCTAGACACACTTTATTCCCTTATGGAGACATATCAATACATAGGTTTTAAGAGTCTTACTAGTCAGATATATTCCTCTGTGGGAAATATCGGGTTTTGAGTCCCTTTCACTGAGGAAGGTGTAGGTCTTGTCTATTCCATAGTTGGTTTTTGGAACGGTACCTGTGCTTATATCAAACTCTGGTTTTATGCATCCCCCCACCTCTCCTTCCCCCTTAAGCAGGCATAAGAGTGTTTTCTAAATGTGAGTCTCTGTTCTCTTTCCTAACTCAGTTCATGTGTAGCCATGTTTACAGGATCTTCATAAGTGATATCTTATGATACGTTTCTTTTTCTGTGTGACTTATTTCACTTAGAATCATCGTACCTGAATCCACTCATTTTGCTGCTACTGGTCATATGATATTGATTTCATGGCTGAGGGATATTCCATCGTACGTAAGTACCACAATTTTTTGAACCATTTTTATCTTTCCTGGGATACTTAAGGTGTACCCAAGTTGAGGTTCTTGTAAGCAGTGCAGCCCTAAATTTTGGGGTGGCTGTCTTATTGATTTTCAGTTTTCCCAAGGTATATTCCCTAGACTGAAAGTGCCCTTGGCTCTGTAGCTCTGTTGTTTACTTGTTTTAGGGAACACAATGCACTCCTCCAGAGAGGCAGTTGGCAATTTATATCCAGCCCATCAACATAAAAAGGCTCCCTGTTCTCCAGGGCCTGTCTTGCCTTTCTGGTTTTTACATATTTTGTGGATGTCCCTTTGGCCCGTGGGAAGTGATACTTCATTTTAGTGCAGATTTGCATTGCCCGCTTGCTTGCTTGGCGAAAACGGGTATATGTGTTTTCCCCGGAATATATTCAGGAAAAAACGCATATGCCATTTTTGGCCAAGTGCATCATTGTCGAAGTTGTGCCCCTCTTCATGTGCTTTACAGGCGATTCCTACGTATCTTTTGAAATCTGTTTCCTGCTATTCTGCCTCGCTTTCAAGTCTGCCTCGTTGCCTTCCCTCAACATATTTGTCGATGATAGTTGTCCTTTATTACTCTGCCTGTTTGTGAATTGCTGTTCTCCTGAGCTACATTATTTAACACGTTTTTTTATGAGCTGAACGCAAGTCCAATATTTTGGTTCAGGACCTATACTGGTTCCAAGTAGGTGGCTGAGACTTTGCTTATTTCTTCTTCCTCCCAGGAAATAAGAGTGACATGTGCCCGTCCAAATGCCTAACTACTACTCTCTCATTGGTTCTCCCTCTTCCCTTTCATCCTCTGCCAAATTGGCAACCTGTGCGAACCAGGAGGTTAAAAGGGCTGTCTCTCCAAGTAGGGAGATTGATAGTAAAGCAGTTGGAAAGTCAAACCGGAGCACCAAGAGAGGGACTATTCGTTGAGTTTTAGAGACCTTCGTATTCACAGTGTGTCCATTCTCTAGGTTTCCTGTACATGTTATAGCTGTAGTGATATCCCCTTCAACCTGGAGACATTGGCCCCATGGAATAGGTGTCATGCATTATTGATTTAAAGGGTCTGCATTTGCTCACACAATCTCACCAATCCTCTCAGTCCCATGTGTCCAGCCTTATGCCACATCCAGCTGTCATTGTAGATAGGGTCATTCCAGGTTTCATCAGAAACCCTGAAGGAATTGTAAAGAATTTCCTTTATTTTGTTTTTCAAATTCCTTTTTATAGTGGGTTGGAGCTGATTCTCGCTGTCATGTTTATGCCAGTCTAAACACACTTGATTCCCTTATGGAGACATATCAATACATAGTTTTTAACATTCTTACTAGTCAAATATATTCCTCTGCGGGAAATATGTGGTTTTGAGTCCCTTTCACTGAGGAAGGTGTAGGTCGTGTCTATTCCATAGTTGGTTTTTGAACGGTACCTGTGCTTATATCAAACTCTGGTTTTATGCATCACCCCACCTCTCCTTCCCCCTTAAGTAGGCATAAGAGTGTTTTCTAAATGTGAGACTCTGTTCTCTTTCCTCACTCAGTTCATGTGTAGCCATGTTTACAGGATCTTCATAAGTGATATCTTATGATAAGTTTCTTTTTCTGTGTGACTTATTTCACTTAGAATCATCGTACCTGAATCCACTCATTTTGCTGCTACTGGTCTTATGATATTGATTTCATATCTGAGGGATATTCCAGCGTACGTAAGTACCAAAGTATTTTGTAACATTTTTACATTTCCTGGGATACTTAAGGTGTACACAAGTTGAGGTTCTTGTAAGCAGTGCAGCACTAAATATTGGGGTGTCACTGTCTTATTGATCTTCAGTTTTCCCAAGGTATATTCCCTACACAGGAAGTGCCCTTGGCTCTGTAGCACTGTTGATTACTTGTATCAGGGAACACAATGCACTCCTCCAGAGAGGCAGTTGGCAATTTACATCCCGCCCATCAGCAAAACAAGGCTCCCTGTTCTCCAGGGCCTGTCTTGCCTTTCTGAATTTTACCCATTTTGTGGATGTCCCTTTTGACTGGTGGGAAGTGATACATCTTTGTAGGGCAGATTTGCATTACCCGCTTGCTTGCTTGGCCAAAATGGTCGTATGCGTTTTCTCCTGAATATATTCAGGACAAAACACATACGTACTTTTTGGCCAAGTGCATCCTTGTCGAACTTGTACCCATCTTCCTATACTTTAAAGGTGATTCCAACGTTCCTCTTGAAATCTGTTTCCTGCTATTCTGCATCGCTTTCAAGTCCACCTCGTTGCCTTCCCTCAACAGATTTTTGGACGATAGTTTTCCTTTATTACTCTGCCAGTTTGTGAATTGCTCTGATACTGAGCTCCAGTTTTAACTCGTTTTTTGTGAGCTGAACGCAAGTCCAAAATTTTGGTTCAGGACCTATACTGCTTCCCGGTGGGTGGCTGAGACTTTGGTTAATTCTTCTTCCTCCCGGGAAATAAGAGTGACATGTGCCCGTCCAAATGCCTAAAACCTGCTCTCTCATTGGTTCTCCCTCTTCCCTTTCATCCTCTGCCAAATTGGCAACCTGTGCAAACCAGGAGGTTAAAGGGGCTGTCTCTCCATGCTGGGAGATTGATAGAAAAGCAGTTGGAAATTCAAACCGGAGCACCAGGAGGGGGAGTATTCGTTGAGTTTTAGAGACCTTTCGTATTCACAGTGTGTCCATTCTCTAGGTTTCCCATACATGTTATAGCTGTAGTAATATTCTCATCAACCTGGAGACATTGGCCCCATGGAATGGGTGCCATGCATTATTGCTTTAAATGGTGTGAATTTGCTCACCCAATCTCACTAATCCTGTCAGTCCCATGTGTCCAGCCTTATGCCACATCCAGCTGTCATTGTAGATAAGGTCATTCCAGATTTCATCAGAATCCTTGAAGGAATTGTAAAGATTTTCCCTTTTTTTGTTGTTTCCAAATACTTTTTAGAGTGGTTTTGAGCTGATTCTCGCTGCCATGTTTATGCCAGTCTAGACACACTTGATTCCCTTATGGAGACATATCAATACATAGGTTTTAAGAGTCTTACTAGTCAGATATATTCCTCTGCGGGAAATATCAGGTTTTGAATCCCTTTCACTGAGGAAGGTGTAGGTCTTGTCTATTCCATAGTTGGTTTTTGGAACGGTACCTGTGCTTATATCAAACTCTGGTTTTATGCATCCCCCACCTCTCATTCCCCCTTAAGCAGGCATAAGAGTGTTTTCTAAATGTGAGGCTCTGTTCTCTTTCCTAACTCAGTTCATGTGTAGCCATGTTTACAGGATCTTCATAAGTGATATCTTATGATAAGCTTCTTTTTCTGGGTGACTTATTTCACTTAGAATCATCGTACCTGAATCCACTCATTTTGCTGCTAATGGTCATATGATATTGATTTCATGGCTGAGGGATATTCCATCGTACGTAAGTACCACAATTTTTTGAACCATTTTTATCTTTCCTGGGGTACTTAAAGTGTACCAAAGTTGAGGTTCTTGTAAGCAGTGGAGCCCTAAATTTTGGGGTGGCTCTGTCTTATTGATTTTCAGTTTTCCCAAGGTACATTCCCTAGACTGAAAGTGCCCTTGGCTCTGTACCTCTGTTGTTTACTTGTTTTAGGGAACACAATGCACTCCTCCAGAGAGGCAGTTGGCAATTTATATCCAGCCCATCAGCATAACAAGGCTCCCTGTTCTCCAGGGCCTGTCTTGCCTTTCTGGCTTTTACATATTTTGTGGATGTCCCTTTTGACCCGTGGGAAGTGATACTTCATTTTAGTGCAGATTTGCATTGCCCGCTTGCTTGCTTGGCGAAAACGGGTATATGTGTTTTCCCCGGAATATATTCAGGACAAAACGCATATGCCATTTTTGGCCAAGTGTATCATTGTCGAAGTTGTGCCCCTCTTCATGTGCTTTACAGGCGATTCCTACGTATCTCTTGAAATCTGTTTCCTGCTATTCTGCCTCGCTTTCAAGTCTGCCTCGTTGCCTTCCCTCAACAGATTTTTCGATGATAGCTGTCCTTTATTACTCTGCCTGTTTGTGAATTGCTGTGCCCCTGAGCTACATTATTTAACTCGTTTTTTTATGAGCTGAACGCAAGTCCAATATTTTGGTTCAGGACCTATACTTGTTCCAGGTGGGTGGCTGAGACTTTGCTTATTTCTTCTTCCTCCAGGGAAATAAGAGTGACATGTGCCCGTCCAAATGCCTAACAGCTACTCTCTCATTGGTTCTCCCTCTTCCCTTTCATCCTCTGCCAAATTGGCAACCTGTGCGAACCAGGAGGTTAAAAGGGCTGTCTCTCCAAGTAGGGAGATTGATAGTAAAGCAGTTGGAAAGTCAAACCGGAGCACCAAGAGAGGGACTATTCGTTGAGTTTTAGAGACCTTTCGTATTCACAGTGTGTCCATTCTCTAGGTTTCCCGTACATGTTATAGCTGTAGTAATATTCCCTTCAACCTGGAGACATGCGTCCCATGGAATGGGTGCCATGCTTTATTGCTTTAAAGGGTCTGCATTTGCTCACCCAATCTCACCAATCCTCTCAGTCCCATGTGTCCAGCCTTATGCCACATCCTGCTGTCATTGTAGATAGGGTCATTCCAGGTTTCATCAGAAACCCTGAAGGAATTGTAAAGAATTTCCTTTTTTTTTGTTTTTCAAATTCCTTTTTATAGTGGGTTGGAGCTGATTCTCGCTGTCATGTTTATGCCATTCTAGACACACTTGATTCCCTTATGGAGACGTATCAATACATAGGTTTTAAGATTCTTACTAGTCAGATATATTCCTCTGCGGGAAATATGGGGTTTTGAGTCCCTTTCACTGAGGAAGGTGTAGGTCTTGTCTATTCGATAGTTGGTTTTTGGAACGGTACCTGTGCTTATATCAAACTCTGGTTTTATGCATCACCCCACCTCTCCTTCCCCCTTAAGCAGGCATAAGAATATTTTCTAAATGTGAATCTCTCTTCTCTTTCCTAACTCATTTCATGTGTAGCCATGTTTACAGGACCTTCATAAGTGATATCTTATGATAAGTTTCTTTTTCTGTGTGACTTATTTCACATAGAATCATTGTACCTGAATCCACTCATTTTGCTGCTACTGGTCTTATGATATTTATTTCATGGCTGAGGGATATTCCAGCGTACATAAGTACCAAAATTTTTTGAACCATTTTTATCTTTCCTGTGATACTTAAGGTGTACCCAAGTTGAGGTTCTTGTAAGCAGTGCAGCCCTAAATTTTGGGGTGGCTCTGTCTTATTGATTTTCAGTTTTCCCAAGGTATATTCCCTAGACTGGAAGTGCCCTTGGCTCTGTAGCTCTGTTGTTTACTTGTTTTAGGGAACACAATGCACTCCTCCAGAGAGGCAGTTGGCAATTTACATCCCGCCCATCAGCATAACAAGGCTCCCTGTTCTCCAGGGCCTGTCTTGCCTTTCTGAATTTTACCCATTTTGTGGATATCCTTTCTGACTGGTGGGAAGTGATACTTCTTTGTAGTGCAGATTTGCATTGCCCGCTTGCTTGCTTGGCCAAACAGGGCGTATGTGTTTTCTCCTGAATATATTTAGGACAAAACACATACGCCCTTTTTGGCCAAGTGCATCATTGTCAAAGTTGTGCCCCTCTTCCTGTGCTTTAAAGGTGATTCCAACGTACCTCTTGAAATCGGATTCCTGCTATTCTGCCTCGCTTTCAAGTCTGCCTCGATGCCTTCCCTCAACAGATTGTTGGACGATAGTTGTCCTTTATTACTCTGCCAGTTTGTGAATTGCTGTGATCCTGAGCTCCATTTTTAACTCGTTTTTTGTGAGCTGTACTCAAGTCCAAAATTTTGGTTCATTACCTATACTGGTTCCCTGTGGGTGTCTGAGACTTTGGTTAATTCTTCTTCCTCCCGGGAAATAAGAGTGACATGTGCCCGTCCAAATGCCTAAAAGCTACTCTCTCATTGGTTCTCCCTCTTCCCTTTCATCCTCTGCCAAATTGGAAACCTGTGCAAACCAGGAGGTTAAAGGGGCTGTCTCTCCAATTTGGGAGATTGATAGTAAAGCAGTTGGAAATTCAAACCGGAGCACCAGGAAGGGGAGTATTCGTTGAGTTTTAGAGACTTTTCGTATTCACAGTGTGTCCATTCCCTAGGTTTCCCGTACATGTTATAGCTGTAGTAATATTCTCTTCAACCTGGAGACATTGGCCCCATGGAATGGGTGCCATGCATTATTGCTTTAAATGGTGTGCATTTGCTCACCCAATCTCACTAATCCAGTCAGTCCCATGTGTCCAGCCTTATGCCACATCCAGCTGTCATTGTAGATAGGGTCATTCCAGAATTCATCAGAATCCTTGAAGGACTTGTAAAGAATTTCCCTTTTTTTGTTGTTTTTCAAATTCTTTTTAGAGTGGTTTTGAGCTGATTCTCGCTGCCATGTTTATGCCAGTCTACACACACTTGAATCCCTTATGGAGACATATCAATACATAGGTTTTAAGATTCTTACTAGTCAGATATATTCCTCTGCGGGAAATATGGGGTTTTGAGTCCCTTTCACTGAGGAAGGTGTAGGTCTTGTCTATTCCATACTTGGTTTTTGGAACGGTACCTGTGCTTATATCAAACTCTGGTTTTATGCATCACCCCACCTCTCCTTCCCCTTAAGCAGGCATAAGAATGTTTTCTAAATGTCAAAGTCTCTTCTCTTTCCTAACTCAGTTGATATGTAGCCATATTTACAGGACCTTCATAAGTGATATCTTATGATAAGATTCTTTTTCTGTGTGACTTATTTCACTTAGAATCATCGTACCTGAATCCACTCATTTTGCTTCTACTGGTCTTATGATATTTATTTCATGGCTGAGTGATATTCCAGCGTACATAAGTACCAAAATATTTTGAATCATTTTTATCTTTCCTGGGATACTTAAGGTGTACCCAAGTTGATGTTCTTGTAAGCAGTGCATCCCTAAATTTTGGGGTGGCTCTGTCTTATTGATTTTCAGTTTTTCCAAGGTATATTCCCTAGACTGGAAGTGCCCTTGGCTCTGTAGCTCTGTTGTTTACTTGTTTTAGGGAACACAGTGCACTCCTCCAGAGAGGCAGTTGGCAGTTTACATCCCGCCCATCAGCATAACAAGGCTCCCTGTTCTCCAGGGGCTGTCTTGCCTTTCTGAATTTTACCCATTTTGTGGATATCCCTTTTGACTGGTGGGAAGTGATACTTCTTTGTAGTGCAGGTTTGCATTGACCGCTTGCCTGCTTGGCCAAAATTGTCGTATGCGTTTTCTCCTGAATATATTCAGGAGAAAACGCATACGCCCTTTTTGGCCAACTGCATCATTGTCGAAGTTGTGCCCCTCTTCCTGTGCTTTAAAGGCGATTCCAACGTACCTCTTGAAATCGGATTCCTGCTATTCTGCCTCGCTTTCAAGTCCGCCTCGATGCCTTCCCTCAACAAATTGTTGGACGATAGTTGTCCTTTATTACTCTGCCAGTTGGTGAATTGCTGTGATCCTGAGCTCCATTTTTAACTCGTTTTTTGTGAGCTGTACTCAAGTCCAAAATTTTGGTTCAGTACCTATACTGGTTCCCGGTGGGTGTCTGAGACTTTGGTTAATTCTTCTTCCTCCCGGGAAATAAGAGTGACATATGCCCGTCCAAATGCCTAAAAGCTACTCTCTCATTGGTTCTCCCTCTTCCCTTTCATCCTCTGCCAAATTGGAAACCTTTGAAAACCAGGAGTTTAAAGGGGCTGTCTCTCCAAGTTGGGAGATTGATAGTAAAGCAGTTGGAATTTCAAACCGGAGCACCAGGAGGGGGAGTATTCGTTGAGTTTTAGAGACATTTGACATTCACAGTGTTTCCATTCTCTAGGTTTCCCGTACATGTTATAGCTGTAGTAATATTCCCTTCAACATGGAGACATGGGCCCCATGGAATGGGTGCCATGCATTATTGCATTAAAGGGTCTGCATTTGCTCACCAATCTCACCAATTCTCTCAGTCCCTTGTGTCCAGCCTTATGCCACATCCAGTTGTCATTGTAGATATGGTCATTCCAGGTTTCATCAGAAACCCTGAAGGAATTGTAAAGAATTTCCCTTTTTTGTTGTTTTTCAAATTCCTTTTTATAGTGGTATTGAAATGATTCTCGCTGCCATGTTTATGGCAATCTAGACACACTTGATTCCCTTATGGAGACATATCAATACATAGGTTTTATGATTCTTACTAGTCAGATATATTCCTCTGCGGGAAATATGGGGTTTTGAATCCCTTTCACAGAGGAAGGTGTAGGTCTTGTCTATTCCGTACTTGGTTTTGGGAACGGTACTTGTGCTTATATCAAACTCTGGTTTTATGCATCACCCCACCTCTCCTTCTCCCTTAAGAAGGCATAAGAGTGTTTTCTTAATGTGAGACTCTCTTCTCTTTCCTAACTCAGTTCATGTGTAGCCAAGTTTACAGGATCTTCATAAGTGATATCTTATGATACGTTTCTTTTTCTGTGTGACTTATTTCACTTAGAATCATCGTACTTGAATCCACTCATTTTGCTGCTACTGGTCATATGATATTGATTTCATGGCTGAGGGATATTCCATCGTACGTAACTACCACAATTTTTTGAACCATTTTTATCTTTCCTGGGATACTTAAGGTATACCCAAGTGGAGGTTCTTGTAAGCAGTGCAGCCCTAAATTTTGGAGTGGCTCTATCTTATTGATTTTCAGTTTTCCCAAGGTATATTCCCTAGACTGGAAGTGCCCTTGGCTCTGTAGCTCTGTTGTTTACTTGTTTTGGGAACACAGTGCACTCCTCCAGAGAGGCAGTTGGCACGTTACATCCTGCCCATCAGCATAACAAGGCTCCCTGTTCTCCAGGGCCTGTCTTGCCTTTCTGAATTTTACCCATTGTGTGGATGTCCCTTTTGACCGATGGGAAGTGATACTTCTTTGTAGTGCCGATTTGCATTTCCCACTTGCTTGCTTTGCCAAAAAGGGCGTATTTGTTTTCTCCTGAATATATTCAGGAGAAAACGCATATGCCCTTTTAGGCCAAGTGCATCATTTTCAAAGTTTTGACCCTCTTCATGTGCTTTAAAGGCAATTCCAACGTACCTCTTGAAATCTGTTTTCTGCTATTCTGCCTCGCTTTCAAGTCCGCCTTGTTGCCTTCCCTCAACAGATTGTTGGACGATAGTCGTCCTTTATTACTCTGCCTGTTTGTGAATTGCTGTGTCCCTGAGCTCCATTATTTAACTCGTTTTTTGTGAGCTGAACTCAAGTCCAATATTTTGGTTCAGGAACTATACTGGTTCCTGGTGGATGGATGAGACTTTGTTTAATTCTTCTTCCTCCCGGGAAATAAGAGTGACATGTGCCCGTCCAAATGCCTAACAGCTACTCTTTCATTGGTTCTCCCTCTTCTCTTTCATCCACTGCCAATTTGGCAACCTGTGCGAACCAGGAGGTTAAAGGTGTTGTCTATCCAAGCTGGGAGATTGATAGTAAAGCAGTTGGAAAGTCAAACCGGAGCACCAGGAGAGGGACTATTCGTTTAGTTTTAGAGACCTTTGATATTCACAGTGTGTCCATTCTCTAGGTTTCCCGTACATGTTATAGCTGTAGTAATATTCCCTTCAACCTGGAGACATGGGACCCATGGAATGGGTGCCATGCATTATTGCTTTAAAGGGTCTGCATTTGCTCACCCAATCTCACCAATCCTCTCAGTCCCATGTGTCCAGCATTATTCCACATCCAGCTGTCATTGTATATAGGGTCATTCCAGGTTTCATCAGAAACCCTGAAGGAATTGTAAAGAATTTCCTTTATTTTGTTTTTCAAATTCCTTTTTATAGTGGGTTGGAGCTGATTCTCGTTCTCATGTTTATGCCAGTCTAGACACACTTGATTCCCTTATGGAGACATATCAATACATAGGTTTTAAGATTCTTACTAGTCAGATATATTCCTCTGCGGGAAATATGGGGTTTTGAGTCCCTTTCACTGAGGAAGGTGTAGGTCGTGTCTATTCCATAGTTGGTTTTTGAACGGTACCTGTGCTTATATCAAACTCTGGTTTTATGCATCACCCCACCTCTCCTTCCCCCTTAAGCAGGCATAAGAGTGTTTTCTAAATGTGAGACTCTGTTCTCTTTCCTCACTCAGTTCATGTGTAGCCATGTTTACAGGATCTTCATAAGTGATATCTTATGATAAGTTTCTTTTTCTGTGTGACTTATTTCACTTAGAATCATCGTACCTGAATCCACTCATTTTGCTGCTACTGGTCTTATGATATTGATTTCATGTCTGAGGGATATTCCAGCGTACGTAAGTACCAAAATATTTTGTAACATTTTTATATTTCCTGGGATACTTAAGGTGTACCCAAGTTGAGGTTCTTGTAAGCAGTGCAGCACTAAATTTTGGGGTGGCTCTGTCTTATTCATCTTCAGTTTTCCCAAGGTATATTCCCTACACTGGAAGTGCCCTTGGCTCTGTAGCACTGTTGATTACTTGTATCAGGGAACACAATGCACTCCTCCAGAGAGGCAGTTGGCAATTTACATCCCGCCCATCAGCATAACAAGGCTCCCTGTTTTCCAGGGCCTGTCTTGCCTTTCTGAATTTTACCCATTTTGTGGATGTCCCTTTTGACTGGTGGGAAGTGATACATCTTTGTAGGGCAGATTTGCATTACCCGCTTGCTTGCTTGGCCAAAATGGTCGTATGCGTTTTCTCCTGAATATATTCAGGACAAAACACATACGCCCTTTTTGGCCAAGTGCATTATTGTCGAAGTTGTACCCCTCTTCCTTTGCTTTAAAGGTGATTCCAACGTACCTCTTGAAATCTGTTTCCTGCTATTCTGCCTCGCTTTCAAGTCCACCTCGTTGCCTTCCCTCAACAGATTTTTGGACGATAGTTTTCCTTTATTACTCTGCCAGTTTGTGAATTGCTCTGATACTGAGCTCCAGTTTTAACTCATTTTTTGTGAGCTGAACGCAAGTCCAAAATTTTGGTTCAGGACCTATACTGCTTCCCAGTGGGTGGCTGAGACTTTGGTTAATTCTTCTTCCTCCCGGGAAATAAGAGTGACATGTGCCCGTCCAAATGCCTAAAACCTGCTCTCTCATTGGTTCTCCCTCTTCCCTTTCATCCTCTGCCAAATTGGCAACCTGTGCAAACCAGGAGGTTAAAGGGGCTGTCTCTCCATGCTGGGAGATTGATAGAAAAGCAGTTGGAAATTCAAACCGGAGCACCAGGAGGGGGAGTATTCGTTGAGTTTTAGAGACCTTTCGTATTCACAGTGTGTCCATTCTCTAGGTTTCCCATACATGTTATAGCTGTAGTAATATTCTCTTCAACCTGGAGACATTGGCCCCATGGAATGGGTGCCATGCATTATTGCTTTAATTGGTGTGCATTTGCTCAACCAATCTCACTTATCCAGTCAGTCCCATGTGTCAGCCTTATGCCACATCCAGCTGTCATTGTAGATAAGGTCATTCCAGATTTCATCAGAATCCTTGAAGGAATTGTAAAGATTTTCCCTTTTTTTGTTGTTTCCAAATACTTTTTAGAGTGGTTTTGAGCTGATTCTCGCTGCCATGTTTATGCCAGTCTAGACACACTTGATTCCCTTATGGAGACATATCAATACATAGGTTTTAAGAGTCTTACTAGTCAGATATATTCCTCTGCGGGAAATATCGGGTTTTGAGTCCCTTTCACTGAGGAAGGTGTAGGTCTTGTCTATTCCATAGTTGGTTTTTGGAACGGTACCTGTGCTTATATCAAACTCTGGTTTTATGCATCCCCCCACCTCTCCTTCCCCCTTAAGCAGGCATACGAGTGTTTTCTAAATGTGAGACTCTGTTCTCTTTCCTAACTCAGTTCATGTGTAGCCATGTTTACAGGATCTTCATAAGTGATATCTTATGATACGTTTCTTTTTCTGTGTGACTTATTTCACTTAGAATCATCGTACCTGAATCCACTCATTTTGCTGCTAATGGTCATATGATATTGATTTCATGGCTGAGGGATATTCCATCGTACGTAAGTACCACAATTTTTTGAACCATTTTTATCTTTCCTGGGATACTTATGGTGTACCCAAGTTGAGGTTCTTGTAAGCAGTGCAGACTTAAATTTTGGGGTGGCTTTGTCTTATTGATTTTCAGTTTTCCCAAGGTATATTCCCTAGACTGGAAGTGCCCTTGGCTCTGTAGCTCTGTTGTTTACTTGTTTTGGGAACACAGTGCACTCCTCCAGAGAGGCAGTTGGCAATTTACATCCTGCCCATCAGCATAACAAGGCTCCCTGTTCTCCAGGGCCTGTCTTGCCTTTCTGAATTTTACCCATTGTGTGGATGTCCCTTTTGACCGATGGGAAGTGATACTTCTTTGTAGTGCCGATTTGCATTTCCCACTTGCTTGCTTTGCCAAAAAGGACGTATTTGTTTTCTCCTGAATATATTCAGGAGAAAACGCATATGCCCTTTTAGGGCAAGTGCATCATTTTCAAAGTTTTGACCCTCTTCATGTGCTTTAAAGGCAATTCCAACGTACCTCTTGAAATCTGTTTTCTGCTATTCTGCCTCGCTTTCAAGTCCGCCTTGTTGCCTTCCCTCAACAGATTGTTGGACGATAGTCGTCCTTTATTACTCTGCCTGTTTGTGAATTGCTGTGTCCCTGAGCTCCATTATTTAACTCGTTTTTTGTGAGCTGAACGCAAGTCCAATATTTTGGTTCAGGAACTATACTGGTTCCCGGTGGATGGATGAGACTTTGTTTAATTCTTCTTCCTCCCGGGAAATAAGAGTGACATGTGCCCGTCCAAATGCCTAACAGCTACTCTTTCATTGGTTCTCCCTCTTCTCTTTCATCCACTGCCAATTTGGCAACCTGTGCGAACCAGGTTGTTAAAGGTGTTGTCTCTCCAAGCTGGGAGATTGATAGTAAAGCAGCTGGAAACTCAAACCGGAGCACCAGGAGAGGGACTATTCGTTTAGTTTTAGAGACCTTTGATATTCACAGTGTGTCCATCCTCTAGGTTTCCCGTACATGTTATAGCTGTAGTAATATTCCCTTCAACCTGGAGACATGGGACCCATGGAATGGGTGCCATGCATTATTGCTTTAAAGGGTCTGCATTTGCTCACCCAATCTCACCAATACTCTCAGTCCCATGTGTCCAGCATTATTCCACATCCAGCTGTCATTGTATATAGGGTCATTCCAGGTTTCATCAGAAACCATGAAGGAATTGTAAAGAATTTCCTTTATTTTGTTTTTCAAATTCCTTTTTATAGTGGGTTGGAGCTGATTCTTGCTCTCATGTTTATGCCAGTCTAGACACACTTGATTCCCTTATGGAGACATATCAATACATAGGTTTTAACATTCTTACTAGTCAGATATATTCCTCTGCGGGAAATATGTGGTTTTGAGTCCCTTTAACTGAGGAAGGTGTAGGTCGTGTCTATTCCATAGTTGGTTTTTGAACGGTACCTGTGCTTATATCAAACTCTGGTTTTATGCATCACCCCACCTCTCCTTCCCCCTTAAGCAGGCATAAGAGTGTTTTCTAAATGTGAGACTCTGTTCTCTTTCCTCACTCAGTTCATGTGTAGCCATGTTTACAGGATCTTCATAAGTGATATCTTATGATAAGTTTCTTTTTCTGTGTGACTTATTTCACTTAGAATCATCGTACCTGAATCCACTCATTTTGCTGCTACTGGTCTTATGATATTGATTTCATGTCTGAGGGATATTCCAGCGTACGTAAGTACCAAAATATTTTGTAACATTTTTATATTTCCTGGGATACTTAAGGTGTACCCAAGTTGAGGTTCTTGTAATCAGTGCAGCACTAAATTTTGGGGTGGCTCTGTCTTATTGATCTTCAGTTTTCCCAAGGTATATTCCCTACACTGGAAGTGCCCTTGGCTCTGTAGCACTGTTGATTACTTGTATCAGGGAACACAATGCACTCCTCCAGAGAGGCAGTTGGCAATTTACATCCCGCCCATCAGCATAACAAGGCTCCCTGTTTTCCAGGGCCTGTCTTGCCTTTCTGAATTTTACCCATTTTGTGGATGTCCCTTTTGACTGGTGGGAAGTGATACATCTTTTAGGGCAGATTTGCATTACCCGCTTGCTTGCTTGGCCAAAATGGTCGTATGCGCTTTCTCCTGAATATATTCAGGACAAAACACATACGCCCTTTTTGGCCAAGTGCATTATTGTCGAAGTTGTACCCCTCTTCCTATGCTTTAAAGGCGATTCCAACGTACCTCTTGAAATCTGTTTCCTGCTATTCTGCCTCGCTTTCAAGTCCACCTCGTTGCCTTCCCTCAACAGATTTTTGGATGATAGTTTTCCTTTATTACTCTGCCAGTTTGTGAATTGCTCTGATACTGAGCTCCATTTTTAACTCGTTTTTTGTGAGCTGAACGCAAGTCCAAAATTTTGGTTCAGGAACTATACTGGTTCCCGGTGGGTGGCTGAGAATTTGGTTAATTCTTCTTCCTCCCGGGAAATAAGAGTGACATGTGCCCGTCTAAATGCCTAAAAGCTACTCTCTCATTGGTTCTCCCTCTTCCGTTTCATCCTCTGCCAAATTGGAAACCTGTGCAAACCAGGAGGTTAAAGGGGCTGTCTCTCCAATTTGGGAGATTGATAGTAAAGCAGTTGGAAATTCAAACCGGAGCACCAGGAAGGGGAGTATTCGTTGAGTTTTAGAGACCTTTCGTATTCACAGTGTGTACATTCCCTAGGTTTCCCGTACATGTTATAGCTGTAGTAATATTCTCTTCAACCTGGAGACATTGGCCCCAAGGTATGGGTGCCATGCATTATTGCTTTAAATGGTGTGCATTTGCTCACCCAATCTCACTAATCCAGTCATTCCCATGTGTCCAGCCTTATGCCACCTCCAGCTGTCATTGTATATAGGGTCATTCCAGAATACATCAGAATCCTTGAAGGAATTGTAAAGAATTTCCCTTTTTTTTGTTGTTTTTCAAATTCTTTTTAGAGTGGTTCTGAGCTGATTCTCGCTGCCATGTTTTTGCCAGTCTACACACACTTGATTCCCTTATGGAGACATATCAATACATAGGTTTTAAGATTCTTACTAGTCAGATATATTCCTCTGTGGGAAATATGGGGTTTTGAGTCCCTTTCACTGAGGAAGGTGTAGGTCTTGTTTATTCCGTACTTGGTTTTTGGAACGGTACCTGTGCTTATATCAAACTCTGGTTTTATGCATCACCCCACCTCTCCTTCCCCTTAAGCAGGCATAAGAATGTTTTCTAAATGTTAAACTCTCTTCTCTTTCCTAACTCAGTTCATGTGTAGCCATGTTTACAGGACCTTCATAAGTGATATCTTATGATAAGTTTCTTTTTCTGTGTGACTTATTTCACTTAGAATCATCGTACCTGAATCCACTCATTTTGCTGCTACTGGCCTTATGATATTTATTTCATGGCTGAGGGATATTCCAGCGTACATAAGTACCAAAATTTTTGAACCATTTTTATCTTTCCTGGGATACTTAAGTTGTACCGAAGTTGAGGTTCTTGTAAGCAGTGCATCCCTAAATTTTGGGGTGGCTCTGTCTTATTGATTTTCAGTTTTTCCAAGGTATATTCCCTAGACTGGAAGTGCCCTTGGCTCTGTAGGTCTGTTGTTTACTTGTTTTAGGGAACACAGTGCACTCCTCCAGAGAGGCAGTTGGCAGTTTACATCCCGCCCATCAGCATAACAAGGCTCCCTGTTCTCCAGGGCCTGTCTTGCCTTTCTGAATTTTACCCATTTTGTGGATATCCCTTTTGACTGGTGGGAAGTGATACTTCTTTGTAGTGCAGGTTTGCATTGCCCGCTTGCTTGCTTGGCCAAAAAGGGCGTATGCGTTTTCTCCTGAATATATTCAGGAGAAAATGCATACGCGCTTTTTGGACAACTGCATCATTGTCGAAGTTGTGCCCCTCTTCCTGTGCTTTAAAGGCGATTCCAACGTACCTCTTGAAATCGGATTCCTGCTATTCTGCCTCGCTTTCAAGTCCGCCTCGATGCCTTCCCTCAACCGATTGTTGGACGATAGTTGTCCTTTATTACTCTGCCAGTTTGTGAATTGCTGTGATCCTGAGCTCCATTTTTAACTCGTTTTTTGTGAGCTGAACGCAAGTCCAAAATTTTGGTTCACTACCTATACTGGTTCCCAGTGGGTGTCTGAGACTTTGGTTAATTCTTCTTCCTCCCGGGAAATAAGAGTGACATGTGCCCGTCCAAATGCCTAAAAGCTACTCTCTCATTGGTTCTCCCTCTTCCCTTTCATCCTCTGCCAAATTGGAAACCTGTGAAAACCAGGAGGTTAAAGGGGCTGTCTCTCCAAGTTGGGAGATTGATAGTAAAGCAGTTGGAAATTCAAACCGGAGCACCAGGAGGGGGAGTATTCGTTGAGTTTTAGAGACCTTTGACATTCACAGAGTGTCCATTCTCTAGGTTTCCCATACATGTTATCTCTGTAGTAATATTCCCTTCAACCTGGAGACATGGGCCCCATGGAATGGGTGCCATGCATTATTGCTTTAAAGGGTCTGCATTTGCTCACCCAATCTCACCAATCCTCTCAGTCCCATGTGTCCAGCATTATGAAACATCCAGTTGTCATTGTAGATAGGGTCATTCCAGGTTTCATCAGAAACCCTGAAGGAATTGTAAAGAATTTCCCTTTTTTGTTGTTTTTCAAATTCCTTTTTATAGTGGTATTGAAATGATTCTGGCTGCCATGTTTATGCCAATCTAGACACACTTGATTCCCTTATGGAGACATATCAATACATAGGTTTTAAGATTCTTACTAGTCAGATATATTCCTCTGCGGGAAATATGGGGTTTTGAGTCCCTTTCACAGAGGAAGGTGTAGGTCTTGTCTATTCCGTACTTGGTTTTGGGAACGGTACATGTGCTTATATCAAACTCTGGTTTTATGCATCACCCCACCTCTCCTTCCCCCTTAAGCAGGCATAAGAGTGTTTTCTAAATGTGAGACTCTCTTCTCTTTCCTAACTCAGTTCATGTGTAGCCATGTTTACAGTATCTTCATAAGTGATATCTTATGATACGTTTCTTTTTCTGTGTGACTTATTTCACTTAGAATCATCGTACTTGAATCCACTCATTTTGCTGCTACTGGTCATATGATATTGATTTCATAGCTGAGGGATATTCCATCGTACGTAAGTACCACAATTTTTTGAACCATTTTTATCTTTCCTGGGATACTTAAGGTATATCCAAGTTGAGGTTCTTGTAAGCAGTGCAGCCCTAAAT
The DNA here is from genome assembly GCF_964341445.2 of Mesoplodon mirus. Lineage (NCBI taxonomy): Eukaryota > Metazoa > Chordata > Mammalia > Artiodactyla > Ziphiidae > Mesoplodon > Mesoplodon mirus. The sequence continues at coordinate 638,812 of NW_028295614.1, read as the reverse complement.
TTTGGGGTGGCTCTGTCTTATTGATTTTCAGTTTTCCCAATGTATATTCCCTAGACTGGAAGTGCCCTTGTCTCTGTAGCTCTGTTGTTTACTTGTTTTGGGAACACAATGCAATCCTCCAGAGAGGCAGTTGGCAATTTACATCCTGCCCATCAGCATAACAAGGCTCCCTGTTCTCCAGGGCCTGTCTTGCCTTTCTGAATTTTACCCATTGTGTGGATGTCCCTTTTGACCGATGGGAAGTGACACTTCTTTGTAGTGCCGATTTGCATTGCCCACTTGCTTGCTTTGCCAAAAAGGGCGTATTTGTTTTCTCCTGAATATATTCAGGAGAAAACGCATATGCCCTTTTAGGCCAAGTGCATCATTTTCAAAGTTTTGACCCTCTTCATGTGCTTTAAAGGCAATTCCAACGTACCTCTTGAAATCTGTTTTCTGCTATTCTGCCTCGCTTTCAAGTCCGCCTTGTTGCCTTCCCTCAACAGATTGTTGGACGATAGTCGTCCTTTATTACTCTGCCTGTTTGTGAATTGCTGTGTCCCTGAGCTCCATTACTTAACTCATTTTTTGTGAGCTGAACACAAGTCCAATATTTTGGTTCAGGAACTATACTGGTTCCCGGTGGATGGATGAGACTTTGTTTAATTATTCTTCCTCCCGGGAAATAAGAGTGACATGTGCCCGTCCAAATGCCTAACAGCTACTCTCTCATTGGTTCTCCCTCTTCTCTTTCATCCACTGCCAATTTGGCAACCTGTGCGAACCAGGAGGTTAAAGGTGTTGTCTCTCCAAGCTGGGAGATTGATAGTAAAGCAGTTGGAAAGTCAAACCGGAGCACCAGGAGAGGGACTATTCGTTTAGTTTTAGAGACCTTTGATATTCACAGTGTGTCCATTCTCTAGGTTTCCCGTACATGTTATAGCTGTAGTAATATTCCCTTCAACCTGGAGACATGGGACCCATGGAATGGGTGCCATGCATTATTGCTTTAAAGGGTCTGCATTTGCTCACCCAATCTCACCAATCCTCTCAGTCCCATGTGTCCAGCATTATTCCACATCCAGCTGTCATTGTAGATAGGGTCATTCCAGGTTTCATCAGAAACCCTGAAGGAATTGTAAAGAATTTCCTTGTATTTTTGTTTTGTTTTTCAAATTCCATTTTATAGTGGGTTTGAGCTGATTCTCACTGCTATGTTTATGCCAGTCTAGACACACTTGATTCCCTTATGGGGACATATCAATACATAGATTTTAATATTCTTACTAGTCAGATATATTCCTGTGCGGGAAATATCATGTTTTGGGTCCCTTTCACTGAGGAAGGTGTAGGCCTTGTCTATTCCATCGTTGGTTTTTGGAACGGTACCTGTGCTTATATCAAACTCTGGTTTTATGCGTCACCCCTCCTCTCCTTCCCACTTAATCTGGCATAAGAGTGTTTTCTAAATGTGAGACTCTGTTCTCTTTCCTAACTCAGTTCATGTGTAGCCATGTATAAGGATCTTCAAAAGTGATACCTAATGGTAAGTTTCTTTTTCTGTGTGACTTATTTCACTTAGAATGATCGTACCTGAATCCACTCATTTGGCTGCTACTGGCCTTAAGACATTGATTTCATGGCTGAGTGATATTCCATCGTAAGTAAGTTCCACAATTTCTTAAACCCTTTTTGTATTTCCTGGGATATTTAAGGTGGTCCCAATTTGAGGATCTTTTAAGCAGTGCAAACCTAAATTTTGGGGTGGCTCTGGCTTATTGATTTTCAATTTTCCCAAGGTATAATCCTTAGCGTGGAAGTGCCCTTGGCTCTGTAGCTCTGTTGTTTATTTTTTTAGGGAACACAATGCACTCCTCCAGAGATGCAGTTCACAACTTACGTCCCCACCATCATCATAACAAGGCTCCCTGTTTTCCAGGGCCTGTCTTGCGTTTCTGTTTTTTACACATTTTGCGGATGTCCCTTTTGACTGGTGGGAAGTGATACTTCTTTGTAGTGTAGATTAGCATTGCCCGTTTGCTTGCCTGGCCAAAAAGGTTCTATGTGTTTTCTCCTGAATATATTCAGGAGAAAACTCATACGCCCTTTTTGGCCAAGTGCATCATTGTCGAAGTTTTGCCCCTCTTCCTGTGCTTTAACGGCACTTCCAACGTACCTCTTGAAATCTGTTTCCGCCTATTCTGCCTCGCTTTCAAGTCTGCCTCGTTGCCTTCCCTCAACTGATTTTTGCACGATAGCGGTCCATTACTCCTCTGCCAGTTTGTGAATTGCTCTGCCCCTGAGCTCCATTTTTCAACTCGTTTTTTGTGAGCTGAATGCAAGTCCAAAATTTTGGTTCAGGACCTATACTGGTTCCCGGCAGGTGGCTGAGACATTGGTTAATTCTTTTTCCTCCCAGGAAATAAGAGTGACATGTGCCCGTCCAAATGCCTAACAGCTACTCTCTCATTGGTTCACCCACTTCCCTTTCATCCTCTGCCAAATTGGCAACCTGTGCGAACCAGGAGGTTAAAGAGCCTGTCTCTGCAAGTTGGGAGATTGATAGTAAAGCAGTTGGAAGTCAAACCGGAGCACCAGGAGAGGGACTATTCGTTGAGTTTTAGAGACCTTTCCTATTCACAGTGTGTCCATTCTCTAGGTTTCCCATATATGTTATAGCTGTAGTAATATTCCCTTCAACCTGCAGAGTTGGGACACATGGAATGGGTGCCATGCATTATTGCTTTAAAGGGTCTGCAATTGCTAACACAATCTCACCAATCCTCTCATTCCCAAGTGTCCAGCATTATGCCACATCCTGCTGTCATTGTACGTAGAGTCATACCAGGTTTCATCAGAGACCCTGAAGGAATTGTAAAGAATTTCCCGGTGTTTTTGGTTTGATTTTGAAATTCCTTTTTATATTGGCTTTCAGCTGACTCTCAGTGCCATGTTTATGCCAGTTTAGACACACGTGATTCCCTTATGGAGATATATCAATACATAGGTTTTAAGATTCTTAATAGTATGATAAAATCCTCTGCGGGGAATATGGGTTGTTGAGTCCCTTTCCCTGAGGAAGGTGTAGGTCTTGTCTATTCCATATTTGGTTTTTGGAAATGTACATTCTCTTGGTTTCCGGTACATGTTATAGCTGTTGCAATATTCCCTTCAACCTGGAGAGTTGGGACCCATGGAATGGGTGCCACATATTATTGCATTAAAGGGTGTGCATTTGCTCACCCAATCTCACCAATCCTCTCAGTCCCAGGTGTCCAGCCTTATGCCACTTCCAGCTGTTGCTGTAGATAGGGACATTCCAGGTTTCATCATAGACCCTGAAGGAATTGTAAAGAATTTCCCTGATTTTTTGTTTTTTTTTTAAATTCCTTTTTATAGTGGGTTTGAGCTGATTCTCACTGCCATGTTTATGCCAGTCTAGACACACTTGATTCCCTTACAGAGACATATCAATACATAGGTTTTAAGATTCTTACTAGTCAGATATATTCCTCTGCGGGTAATATGGGGTTTTGAGTCCCTTTCCCTGAGGAAGGTTTAGGTCTTGTCTATTCGATAGTTGGTTTTTGGAACGGTACCTGTGCTTATATCAAACTCTGGTTTTATGCATCACACCACCTCTCCTTCCCCCTTAAGCAGGCATAAGCGTGTTTTCTAAATGTGAGACTCTGTTCTCTTTTTTAACTCAGTTGATGTGTAGCCATATTTACAGGATCTTCATAAGTGATATCTTATGATAAGTTTCTTTTTCTGTGTCACTTATTTCACTTAGAATCATTATACCTGAATCCACTCATTTTGCTGCTACTTGTCTTATGAAATTGATTTCATGGCTGAGGGACATTCCATCGTACGTAAGTACCACAATTTCTTGAACCATTTTTGTCTTTCCTGGGGTATTTAAGGTGTACCCAAGTTGAGGTTTTTGTAAGCAGTGCAGCCCTAAATTTCGGGGTGGCTCTGTCTTATTGATTTTCAGTTTTCCCAAGGTATATTCCCTAGACTGGAAGTGCCCTTGGCTCTGTAGCTCTGTTGTTTACTTGTTTTAGGGAACACGATGCACTCCCCCAGAGAGGCAGTTGGCAATTTACATCCCGCCCATCAGCATAACAAGGCTCCCTGTTCTCCAGGGCCTGTCTTGCCTGTGTGGTTTTTACCCATTTTTTGGATGTCCCTTTTGACCGGTGGGAAGTGATACTTCTTTGTAGTGCCGATTTGCATTGCCCGTTTGCTTGCTTGTCCAAAAAGGGCATATGCGTTTTATCCTGAATATATTCACGTGAAAACCCATATGCCCTTTATGGCCATTTCCATAATTTTCGAAGTTGTAATGCTTTTCCTGTGTTTAAAGGCGATTCCAATGTACCTCTTGAAATCTGTTTCATGCCATTCTTCCTCATTTTCCCTTCCGCCTCGTGGCTTTCCTTCAACAGATTTTTGGAAGAGAGTAGTCCTTTATAACTCTGCAGGTTAGTGAATTGCTGTGGCCCTGAGCTCCATTTTTCAACTCGTGTTTTTGTGAGATGACTGCAAATCAACCGTTTTGCTTTTGGACTTATACTGGTTCTTGGGGGCAGGCTGAGACTTTGGTTAATTCCTCTTTGTGACGGGAATTTACAGAGACATGTGGCCGTCCAAATGCCTACAGCTACTCTCTCATTGGTTCTCTCTCTTCCCTTATATCCTCTGCACAATTTGCCAACTGTGCGAACCAGGAGGTTATAGGGGCTGACTTTCCAAGTTGGGTGATTTATAGTAAAGCAGTTGGAATGTCAAACTGGAGCACAAGGAGAGAAAAAAGTAGTAGAGTTTTAGAAACCTTTCACCATTAGCTGGTTTCCATTCTCTAGGTTCCCATACACGTTATAACTGTAGTGATATTCCCTTCTACCTGGAGAGTTGGGAACCATGGAATGGGTGGCAGGCATTATTGCTTTAAAGGGTCTGCATTTTTTCACCCAATCTCACCAATCCTCTCAGTCCCAAGTGACCAGCCTTATGCTACATCCAGCTGTCATTGTAGATAGGGTAATTCCAGGTTTCATCAGAACCCCTGAAGGTATTGTGTAAGAATTTTACTGTTTTTATGTTTTGTTTGGAAATTCATTTTTATAGTGGGTTTGAGTTTATTCTCACTGCCATGTTTATATCGTTCTAGGCACTCTTGGTTCCCTTACGGATACATATCAATACATAGGTTTTAAAATTCTTACTAGTCAGATATATTTCTCAGCGGGGAATAGGGATGTTGACTTCCGTTCACTGAGGAAGGAGTAGGGCTTCTTTCTTCTGTTTTTGGATTATGGAACGGTACCTGTGCTAATATCAATCTTATGTTTTGTGCATCTCCCCACCTCTATTTCCCCTTAAGCAAGCGTTAGATTGTTTTCTAAATCTGAGACTCTGTTCTCTTCCCTAAATCAGTTCATATGTAGCCATGTTTACATTCCCTTCATAAGTGATATCTTATGTCAGAATGCACCATGGCCATTCTAATAATAATGCTCCATGACCCATGTCATAACAATGCACCATGCCCTGGTTATCACAATGCTACATGTCCCTTGTCATTACAATTCTCCACGTCCTTGTAATCACAAGGCTACATGACACTTCTCATCAAAATGTTACATGCTCTTGTCATCACAATTCTCCATCCACTTGACATTGCAATGCTCCATGCACTTGTCATCACAGTGCTCCATGCACATGTCATCACAAAGCTCCATGCCCTTGTCATCACAATGCTCCATGAGCCCTGTCATCACAGTGCTCCGTGACACCTGTCATCACAATGCTTCATGCCCCTTGTCATTTCAGTGCTCCATGATGCTCGACATCACAATTACACAAGGTCTTCTCATCACAATGCTCATTGGCCAATATCATCACAATGATCCATGACCACTGTCATCACAACACTCTATGACACCTGACAACACAATGATTCGGGACTCTTATCATCACAATGTTCCATTCCCTAGTCATCACAATGCTCCATGACACATGTCATTACAATACTCCATGAACATTTTCAGCCCAATGTTCCATGACACTTGTCATCACAATGATCCATGTCCTTGTCATCCCTATGCTCCAAGACCACTGTTTTCACAATGCTCCGTGACGCTTGTCATCACAGTGCTCCATGACCCCTGTCATCACAATGCTCCATGCCTTTGTCAGCAAAATGCTACATAGCCTTGTCATTACAATGCTCTATGTGCTTGTCATCAAAATACTCCATTACCATTGTCATCACAATCCTCCATGAACATTGGGATCACATTGCTTCATGCCCTTGTCATCAAAACGCTCCATGCTCCTTCAAAGCAAAATGATCCATGAACTCTGTCATCACAATGCTCCCATCCCTTGTGATCACAATGTTCCATAACACTTGTCATCAAAATGCTCCATGACACCTGACATCACAATGTTCCATAACCCCTGTCAACAAAATGCTCCATGACACTTTTAGTCCCAAAGCTCCAAGACCCCTGACATCACAATGTTCTATAACACCTGCCATCAAAATATTCCATTACACTTTTCATCAAATTGCTGCATGACCCTTTCATCAAAAGGCTCCATGCCCTTCTCATCACAATGCATCATGCCCTTGTCATCAAAATGCTCCATGACTTGTCATCACAAAGCTCCATGACCCTTGGCATCACAATGCTCCATGTCATTGTCATCACAATGCTCCATGAAACCTCTCATCACATTACTCAATGCCCTTGTCATCAGAAGGCTCCATGACACTTGTCATCATAATGCTCGATGCCCTTCTCATCACAATGCTCCATGCACTTGTCATTACAATCCTGCATGGCCCGTGTATCATAGAGTTCTGTGCCCTTATCCTCACAATGCTTCATTCCCACTTTCATCACAATAATCCATGAAACATTTCAGAACAATATTCCATGCCTTTCTCATCAAAATGCTCCATTAAACCTGTCATAACAATGCACCATGACACCTGTCATCACAATGTTCCATGGCCTAGTCATCACAAGGTTCCATGACACCTGTCATCACAATGCTCAATACCACTGAAATCACAATGCTCCATGCCCTTGTCATCACAGTGCTCCATGACGCATGTCATCAGAATGTTCCATCGCCTTCTCATCACCATGCTCCATGCCCTTGTCATCACAATGCTCCAAGAGCCTTGTAATCACAATGTTCCATGTCCCTTTTCATCTCAATGCTCCATGAACCCTGTCATCACAGTGCACCATGCCCATCATCATAATGCTTCAGGCTATTGTCATCACAATGAAATCAATATTCTCCATGACCTCTGTCATCAAAATGCTCCAAACCCTTGTGATCACAATGTTCCATAACACTTATCATCACAACACCCCATGACGCTCATCATCACAATTATCCATGGTCTCCTCATCACAATACTCCATGATCTTTGTCATCACAGTGCTCAAAACACTTGTCATCACAATGCTCACTGACACTTGTCGTCAGTATGCTCCTTGAACCCTGTTATGACAAGGCTCCATGCTTTTTTCATCACAATGATCCATGCTCTTTTCATCACAATGCTCCAAGATCCCTGTAATAACATTGCTCCATGCCCTTGTCATCACAAAACTCCATGACGCATGTCATCAGAATGCTCCATGGCCTTCTCATCACAATGCTCCATGCCCTAGTCATCACAATGCTCCAAGACCCCTGTAATCACAATGCTCCATGCCCCTTTTCATCAGAATGCTCCATAACACTTGTCATAACAAGTCTCCATGCTCTTCTCATCACAATGCTCCAGGACCTTGTCATCGCCATGCTCCATTCCCTTATCATCACAATGTTCCATGACCCCTGTCATCACAATAATCCATGAACATTTTCAGCCCAGTGCTCCACGACCTACACATCACAATGCTCCACGGCCAATATCATCAAAATTCTCCTTGACCACTGTCATCACAACACTCCATGGCAACTGACAACACAATGATCCGGGACTCTTGTCATCACATTGCTCCATTCCCTAGTCATCACAATGCTCGATGACCCATGTCATCACAACACTCCATGAACATTTTCAGCCCAGAGCTCCATGATACTTGTCATCACAATGATCCATGCCCTTGCCATCCCAATGCTCCATGACCCCTGTATTCACAATGCTCCGTGATGCTTGTCATCACAGTGCTCCATGACACCTGTCATCACAAAGCTCCATGCCTTTGTCAGAAAAATGCTACATGACCTAGTCATTACAATGCTCTATGTGCTTGTCATCACAATACTCCATTTCCATTGTCAACACAATCCTCCATGAACCTTGGGATCACATTGCTGCATGCCCTTTTCATCACAATGCTCCATGCTCCTAGAAATCAAAATGATCCTTGACCCCTGTCATCACAATGCTCCAAACACTTGTGATCACAGTGTTCCATAACACTTGTCATCACAATGCTCCATGATGCCTGTCATCACAATACTCCATGCACTTTTCATCACAATGCTCCATGACCTTTCTCATCACAATTCTCAATACACTTGTCATCACAATGCTCCCTGACACTTGTCATCAGAATGCTCCTTGAAACCTGTCACGAAAAGGCTCCAAGCCTTTTTCATCACAATGCCCCATGCAGTTTTCATCACAATGCTCCATGCCATTGTCATCAAAATACTCCCCAAGCTTGTCCTCAGAATGCTCCATGACCCTTGTCATCACAATACTCCGTGCACTTGTCAGCACAATGCTCCCTGACCCTTGTCATCACAATGCTCCAAGCCATTGTCATCACAATGCTCCATTACCTTTGTCATCAGAATCCTCCAGGACACTTGGCATCACAATGCTCCATGGCATTTTCATCACAATGGGACATTACATATGTCATCACAATGCTCCCTGACACCTGTCTTCACAATACTGCATGACCTGGTCATCTCAATGCTCCATGCCCTTGTCATCACAATGCGCCATTCCAACTGTCATTGCAATAATCCATGAAACTTATTAGACCAATGTTGCATGCCCTTGTCATCACAAAATGCTCCATGCGCTTGTTATCACAATGCTCCATGACCCCTGTCATCACAATGCTCCGTGATTCCAGTCATCACAATGCTTCATGACCTTTGTCATCACAATGGTCCATGCCCTCGTCATCAAGTCTCTGTGATCTTTTTAACCACAATGCTCCATGAACTTTTCATCACAATGCTCTTTGACCCTTGTCATCACAATGCTCCTTGTGCTTGTCAGCACAATGCTCCATGACACATGTCATCACAATGCACCATGCGCTTGTCATCACATTGCTCCACAATCTTGTCATCACAATGCTCCATAAAATTTGTCATAACAATGCTCCATGCACTTCTCATCAAAATGCTCTCTCACCACTGATATCACAATGCTACATCACTATTTGTCACAATACTCCCTCACCCCTGTCATCACAATATTCCATGACTCCTTTCATCACAATGCTACATGCACTTATCATCACAATGTTCGATGACCCCTGACATCACAATGTTCCATAACACCTGTCATCAAAATGTTCCATGACACTTTTCATCAAATTGCTCCATGACCCTGTCATCAGAATGCTCTCAGCCCTTCTCATCACAATGCACAACGCCCTTGCCTTCAAAATGCTCCATGAACGTTCTCATCACAAAGATCCATGACCTTTGGCATCACAATGCTCCATGTCATTGTCATCACAATGCTCCATGAAGGCTCTCATCACATTGCTCCATGCCCTTGTCTTCACAAAGCTCCATGACACATGTCTTCAGAATGCTCCATGGCCTTCTCATCACAATGCTCCATGCCGTTGCCATCACAATGCTCCATTTCCACTGTGAGAACAATGCTCCATGACCCCTGCCATAACAATGTTCCATGGCCTTGTCATCACAAAGCTCCATGACCCTTCTCATCACAATGCTCCAAGAACCCTGTAATCACAATGCTCTATGACCCTTTTCATCTCAATGATCCATGAACCCTGTCATCACAATGCACCATGCCCATCATCATAATGCTTCAAGCTATTGTCATCACAATGAAATCAAAATGCTCCCTGACCTCCATCATAACAATGCTCCAAACCCTTGTGATCACAATATTCCATAACACTTGTCATCACAATGCCCCATGACACTCGTCATCACAATTATCCATGGTCTTCTCATCACAATGCTCCATGACCTTTGTCATCACAATGCTCAATACACTTGTCATCAAAATGCTTCCTTACACTTGTTGTCTGTATGCTCCTTGAATCCTGTCATGACAAGGCTCCATGCATTTTTCATCACAATGATCCATGCCCTTTTTATCACAATGGTCCAAGACCCTTGTAATCACAATGATCCATGCCCTTGTCATAACATAGCTCAATGACGCATGCCATCAGAATGCTCCTTGGGCTTCTCAACACAATGCTCCAAGCCCTTGTCATCACAATGTTCAAAGAACCCTGTAATCACAATGCTCCATGCCCCTTTTCATCAGTATGCTCCATGAGAATTGTCATTACAAGGCTCCATGGTTTTGTTATCACAATGCTCCAGGATCTTGTCATCACAATGCTTCTCGACCTTGTCATGAAAATTTTCAATGGCCCTTGTCATCATAATGCTCCAAGCCCTAATCATCACAATGCTCCTTTATATTTGTCATCACAATTCTCCATTACATTTGGCATCACAGTGCTCCATGCCATTGTCATCGCAATGGACCATGACATATGTCATCACAATGCTCCCTGACACCTGTCTTCACAATACTCCCTGACCTCCTCATCACAATTCTCCATGCCCTTTTCATCAAAATGCACCATGCCCACTGTCCTCACAATAATCTATGAGACTTGTCAGACCAATGCTCCATGCCACTGTCATCACAATGCTCCATGCCCTTGTCATCACAATGCTCCATGAACCCTGTCATCACAATGCTCCGTGACTCAAGTCGTCTCAATAATTTATAACGTTTGTCATCACAATAGTCCATGCCCGTGTCATCCCAAGGCTCTCTGACCTTTGTAACCAAAACGCTCAATGAAAAGTTCATCACAATTCTCTGTGACCCTTGTCATCACAATGCTCCTTGTCTTTGTCAGAACAATGCTCCATGACCATTGTCTTCACAATGTGCGACGCACATTTCATAACAACGGTCCACAACATTGTCATTGCAATGCTCCATAAACCTTGTAATCACAATGCTCCATGCACTTCTCTTCAAAATGCTCTCTCACCAGAGATATCACAGTGTTCCATCACTAGTCATCACAATACTCCCTCACCCTTGTAATCACAATGTTCCATGACCTTGTCATCACACTGCTACATCCCCTTATCTTCACAATGTTCCATGACCCCTGTCATCAAAATGCTCCATGACCCTTTTCATCCTAAAGATCCAAGCCCCCTGACAGCAAAATGTTCTATAACACCTGCCATCAAAATGTTCCATTACACTTTTCATCAAATTACTGCATGACCGGGTCATCAAAATGCTCCCAGCCCTTCTCATCACAATGCATCATGCCCTTGTCATCAAAATGCTCCATGACTTGTCATCACAAAGCTCCATGAACCTTGGTATCACAATGCTCCATGTCATTGTCATCACAATGCTCCATGAACCCGCTCATAATATTGCTCAATGCCCTTGTCATCACAAAGCTCCATGACACTTGTCATCACAATGCTCGATGCCCTTCTCATCACAATGCTCCATTCCCTTGTCATTAAAATCCTGCATGACCCATGTATCATAGTGTTCTGTACCCTTGTCATCACAATATTCCATGCCCACTCTCATCACAATAATCCATGAAACATTTCAGACCAATGTTCCATGCCCATCTCATCACAATGCTCCATTATCTCTGTCATAACAATGCACCATGACCCCTGCCATCACAATGTTCCACGGCCTAGTCATCTCAACGTTCCATCACACTTGTCATCACAATGCTGAAGACCTCTGTAATCCCAATGCTCCATGCCCTTGTCATCACAAAGCTCCATGACGCATGTCATCAGAATGTTCAATGGCCTTCTCATCACCATGCTCCATGCCCTTGTCATCACAATGCTCCAAGACCCCTGTAAACACAGTGCTCCATGCCCCTTTTCATCTCAATGCTCCATGACCCCTGTCATCACAATGCTCCGTGACTCCAGTCATCACAATGCTTCATGATCTTTGTCATCACAGTGGTCCATGCCCTCGTCATCAACTGTCTCTGTGACCTTTTTAACCACAATGCTCCATGAACTTTTCATCACAATGCTCTTTGACCCTTGTCATCACAATGTTCTATGCGCTTGTCAGCACAATGCTCCATGACACATGTCATCACAATGCTCCATGCACTTTTCATCACAGTGCTCCACAATCTTGTCATCACAGTGCTCCTTAAAATTTGTCATCACAATGCTCCATGCACTTCTCATCAAAATGCTCTCTCACCACTGATATCACAATGCTACATCACTATTTGTCACAATACTTCCTCACCCCTGTCATCACAATGTTCCATGACTCCTGTCATCACAATGTTACATACACATATCATCACAATGTTCGATGACCCCTGACATCACAATGTTCTATAACACCTGTCATCAAAATGTACCATGACACTTTTCATCAAAATGCTCCATGACCCAGTCATCAGAATGCTCCCTGCCCTTCTTATCACAATGCACAACGCCCTTGCCATCAAAATGCTCCATGACCTTTGTCATCAAAAAGATCCATGTCCCTTGGCATCACAATGCCCCATGTCATTGTCATCACAATGCTCCATGAACGCTCTCATCACATTGCTCCATGCCCTTGTCTTCACAAAGCTCCATGACACATGTCATCAGAATGCTCCATGGCCTTCTCATCACAATGCTCCATGCCCTTACCATCACAATGCTCCATTACCCCTGTGATAACAATGCTCCATGACCCCTGCCATCACGATATTACATGGCCTTGTCATCACAAGGCTCCATGACCTTTCTCATCACAATGCTCAAGACCCCTGTAATCAAAATGCTCCATGCCATTGTCATCACAAAGCTCCCTGACGCATGCCATCAGAATGTTCCATGGCCTTCACATCACAATGCTCCATGCCCTTGTCATCACAATGCTCCAAGACCACTGTAATCACAATTATCCATGCCCCTTTTCATCTCAGTGCTCCATGAAAACTGTCATCACAATGCACCATGCCCATCAACGTAATGCTTCAGGCTATTGACATCACAATGAAATCAATATGCTCCATGACCTCTGTCATCATAATACTCCGAAACCTTGTGATCACAATGGTCCATAACACTTATCACAACACCCCAAGACGCTCATCATCACAATTATCCATGGTCTTCTCATCACAATGCTCCATTACCTTTGTCATCACAATGCTCAATACACTTGTCATCACAATGCTCCCTGACACTTGTCGTCAGTATGCTCCTTGAACACTGTCATGACAAGGCTCTATGCCTTTTTCATCACAATGATCCATGCCCTTTTCATCACAATGCTCCAAGACCCCTGTAATCACAATGCTCCATGCCCCTTTTCAACAGAATGCTCCATGAGACTTCTCATCAAATGTCACCATGGTCTTCTCATTAGAATGCTCCAGGACTTTGTCATCACCATGCTACATTCCCTTGTCATAAAAATACTCCATGAATATTTTCAGACAAATGCTCCATGACCTTATAATCACAATGCTCCATGGCCAATATCATCACAGTTATCCATGACCACTGTCAACACAACACTCCATGACACCTGACAATACAATGATCCAGGAATCTTCTCATCACAATTCTCCATTCCCTAGTCATCACAATGCTCCATGACCCCTGTCATCACAATACTCCATGAACATTTTCAGCCCAATGCTCCATGGACCTTGCCATCACAATGATCCATGCCCTTGTCATCCCAATGCTCCATGACACCTGTATTCACAATGATCCGTGACGCCTGTCATCACAGTGCTCCATGACCCCTGTCATTACAATGCTCCATGCCTTTGTCAGCAAAATGCTACATGGCCTTGTCATTACAACGCTCTATGCGCTTGTCATCAAAATACTCCATTACCATTGTCATCACAATCCTCCATGAACATTGGGATCACATTGCTTCATGCCCTTGTCATCACAGTGCTCCATGCTCCTTGAAATCAAAATGATCCATGACCTCTGTCATCAAAATGCTCAAATCCCTTGTGATCACAATGTTCCATAACACTTGTCATCACAACGCTCCATGATGCCTGTCATCACAATGCTCCATTGCCTTTTCATCACAATGTTCCATGACCTTTGTCATCACAATTCTCAATACACTTGTGATCACAATGCTCCCTGACACTTGTCGTCAGAATGCTCCTTGAACCCTGTCACGAAAAGGCTCCATGCCTTTTTCATCACAATGTCCCATGCCGTTTTCATCACAATGCCCCATGCCATTGTCATCTATATACTCCATAAGCTTGTCATCAGAATGTTCCATGACCCTTGTCATCACAATTTTCCATGCACTTGTCAGGACAATGCTCCCTGACCCTTGTCATCACAATGCTCCAAGCCATTGTCATCACAATGCTCCATTACCTTTGTCATCAGAATCCTACATGACACTTGGCATCACAATGCTCCATGCCATTGTCATCACAATGCCCCATTCCAACTGTCATCACAATATTCCATGAAACTAAATAGACCACTGTTCCCTCCCCTTGTCATCACAATGCTCCATGCGCTTGTTATCACAATGCTCCATGACCCCTGTCATCACAATGCTCCGTGACTCCAGGCATCAAAATGCTTCATGAACTTTGTCATCACAATTGTCCATGTCCTCGTCATCAACAGTCTCTGTGACCTTTTTAACCACAATGCTCCATGAAATTTTCATCACAATGCTCTTTGACCCTTGTCATCAAAATGCTCTATGCCTTTCTCAGCACAATGCTCCATGACACATGTCATCACAATGCACCATGCGCTTGTCATCACAATGCTCCACCAAATTGTCTTCACAATGCTCCATAAAACTTGTCATCACAATGCTCCATGCACTTCTCATCAAAATGCTCTCTCACCACTGATATCACAATGCTACATCACTATTTGTCACAATACTCCCTCACCCCTGTCATCGCAATGTTTCATGGCACATGTCATCACAATGCTACATGCACTTATCATCACAATGTTCGATGACCCCTGACATCAAAATGTTCCATAACACCTGTCATCAAACTGCTCCATGATCCTTTTCATCAAAATGCTCCATGACCCCTGACATCACAATGTTTCATAACACCTGTCATCAAAATGTTCCATGACATTTTTCATCAAATTGTTCCATGACCCTGTCATCAAAATGCTCCCTTCACTTCTCATCAAAATGCACCTCACCCTTGTCATCAAAATGCTCCATGAATTGTCATCACAATGCTCCATGCCCTTGCCATCACAATGCTCCATTATCCCAGTCATAACAATGCTCCATGACCCATGCTATCACGATGTTCTATGGCCTTGTCATCACAAAGCTCCTTGACCCGTCTCATCACAATGCTCCAAGAACCCTCTAATCACAATATTCTATGCCCCTTTTCATCTCAATGATCCACGAACCCTCTCATCACAATGCACCATGCCCATCATCATAATGCTTCATGCTATTGTCATCACAATGAAATCAAAATGCTCCATGACCTCTGTCATAACAATGCTCCAAACCCTTGTGATCAGAATATTCCATATCACTTGTCATCACAATGTCCCATGATGCTCGTCATCACATTTATCCATGGACTTCTCATCAAAATGCTCCATGACCTTTGTCATCACAGTGCTCAGTACACTTGTCATCAAAATATTCCCTGACACTTGTTGTCTGCATGCTCCTTGAATCCTGTCATGACAAGGCTCCATGCATTTTTCATCACAATGATTCATGCCATTTTCATCACAATGCTCCAAGACCCCTGTAATCACTGTGCTCCATGCCCTTGTCATCAAAAAGCTCAATGACCCATGTCATCAGAATGCTCCTTGGCCTTCTCCTCACAATGCTCCATGCCCTTGTCATCACAATGTGCCAAGACCCCTCTAATCACAATGCTCTATGCCCATTTACATCAGTATGCTCCAGGAGACTTGTCATCACAAAACTCCATGGTTTCTCATCACAATGCTCCAGGACCTTGTCATCACAATGCTTCACGACCTTGTCATGAAAATTCTCAATGGCCATTTTCATCATAATGCTCCAAGCCCTAGTCATCACAATGCTCCATTATATTTGTCATCACAATCCTCCATTAAATTTGGCATCAAAATACTCCCAGCCATTGTCATCGCAATGGACGATGACATAGGTCATCACAATGCTCCCTGACACCTGTCTTCACATTACTCCATGACCTTCTCTTCACAATGATCCATGCCCTTGTCATAAAAATGCACCATGTCTACTGTCATCACAATAATCTGTGAATCTTGTCAGACCAATGCTCCATGCCCCTGTCATCACAATGCTCCATGCCCTTGTCATCACAATGCTCCATGACTTGTCATCACAAAGCTCCATGACCCATGAGCCATGTATCACAGTGTTCCACACCCTAGTCATCACAATGCTCCAAGACCCCTGTAGTCACAATGCTCCATGTCCCTTTTCCTCAGAATCCTCCATGCGACTTGTCATCATAAGGAGCCATGGTCTTCTCAACACAATGCTCCAGGACCCTGTCATCAACATGCACCATTCCCTTGTCATCACAATGCTCCATGACCCCTGTCATCACAATAATCCATGAATATTTTCAGCCCAATGCTCCACGACCTATTCATCACAATGCTCCATGGCCAATATCATCTCAAAGTTCCATGACCACTGTCATCACAACACTCCATGACACCTGACAAGACAATGATCCGGGACTCTTTTCATCACAATGCTCCATTCCCTAGTCATCACAATGCTCCATTACCCCTGTCATCACAACACTCCATGAAAATTTTCAGCCAAGTGCTCCATGACACTTGTCATCACAATTATCCATGCCCTTGTCATCCCAATGCTCCATGACCCCTGTATTCAAAATGCTCCGTGACGCTTGTCATCACAGTGCTCCATGACCCCTGTCATCACAATGCTCCATGCCTTTGTCAGCAAAATGCTACATGACCTTGTCATTACAATGCTCTATGCCCTTGTCATCACAATACTCCACTTCCATTGTCATCACAATCCTCCATGAACCTTGGGATCACATTGTTTCATGCCCTTGTCATCACAGTGCTCCATGCTCCTTGAAATCAAAATGATCCATGACCTCTCTCATCACAATGCTCCAAACCCTTGTGATCACAATGTTCCATAACACTTGTCATCACAACGCTCCATGATGCCTGTCATCACAATACTCCAGGCCCTTTTCATCACAATGCTCCATGACCTTTGTCATCACAATTCTCAATACACTTGTCATCACAAAGCTCCCTGACACTTGTCACCAGAATGCTCCTTGAACCCTGTCACGAAAAGGCTCCATGCCTTTTTCATCACAATGCCCCATGCCGTTTTCATTACAATGCTCCATGCCATTGTCATCAAAATACTCCACAAGCTTGTCATCAGAATGCTCCATGACACTTGTCATCACAATTCTCCATGCACTTGTCAGCACAATGCTCCCTGACCCTTGTCATCACAATGCTCCAAGCCATTGTCATCACAATGCTCCATTACCTTTGTCATCAGAATCCTCCATGACACTTGGCATCACCATGCTCCATAACGTTGTCATCACAATGGGCCATTACATATGTCATCACAATGCTCCCTGACACCTGTCTCCACAATACTGCATGACCTGGTCATCACAATGCTCCATTCCCTTGTCATCACAATGCACCAATCCAGGTGTCATCGCAATAATCCATGAAACTTATTAGACAAATGATCCATGCCCTTGTCATCACAATGCTCCATGCCCTTGTTATCACTATACTCCATGACCCCTGCCATCACAATGCTCCGTGACTCCATTCATCACAATGCTTCATGACCTTTGTCACCACAATGGTCCATGCCCTCGTCATCAACAGTCTCTGTGACCATTTTAACCACAATGCTCCATGAACTTTTCATCACAATGCTCTTTGACCCTTGTCATCACAATGCTCTATGCCTTTCTCACCACAATGCTCCATGACCTTTGTCAGCACAATGCTCCATGCACTTGTCAGCACAATGCTCCATGACACATGTCATCACAATGCTCCATGACCCCTGACATCACAATGCTCCGTGACTCCAGTCATCACAATGCTTCATAACGTTTGTCATCACAATGGTCCATGCCCGTGTCATCACAACGCTCTGTGACCTTTGTAACCACAATGCTCCATGAACATTTCATCACAATTCTCTGTGACCCTTGTCATCACAATGCTCCATTTCTTTGTGAGAACAATGCTCCATGACCATTGTCTTCAAAATGTGCCATGCGCATTTCATCACAACGGTCCACATACTTGTCATTGCCATGCTCCATAAACCTTGTAATCACAATGCTCCATGCACTTCTCATCAAAATACTCTCTCACCAGAGATATCACAGTGTTCCATCACTAGTCATCACAATACTCCCTCACCCCTGTAATCACAATGTTCCATGAACCTGTCATCACACTGCTACATCCCCTTATCTTCACAATGTTGCATGACCGCTGACATCACAATTTTCCATAACCCCTGTCATCAAAATGCTCCATGATCCTTTTCATCCCAAAGCTCCAAGACTCCTGACATCACAATGTTCTATAAGCCCTGCCATCAAAATGTTCCATTACACTTTTCATCAAATTGCTGCATGACCCGGTCATCAAAATGCTCCCTGCCCTTCTCATCACAATGCACCATGCCCTTGTCATCAAAATGCTCCATGACTTGTCATCACAAAGCTCCATGACCCTTGGCATCACAATGATCCATGTCATTGTCATCACAATGCTCCATGAACCCTCCCATCATATTGCTCAATGCCCTTGTCATCACAAAGCTGCATGACACTTGTCATCACAATACTCGATGCACTTCTCATCACAATGCTCCATGCCATTGTCATAACAATCCTGCATGACCCATGTATCACAGTGTACCTTGCCCTTGTCATCACAATGCTCCATACCCGCTCTCATCATAATAATCCCTGAAACATTTCAGACCAATGTTCCATAACCTTCTCATCACAATGCACCATTACCTCTGTCATAACAATGCACCATGACCCCTGCCATCACAATGTTCCACGGCCTAGTCATCACAAGGTTCCATGACACCTGTCATCACAATGCTGAAGGCCCATTAAATCACAATGCTCAATGCCCTTGTCATCATAAAGCTCCATGACATATGTCATCAGAATGTTCCATGACCTTCACATCACAATGCTCCATGTCTTGTCATCACAATGCTCCAAGACCCCTGTAAACACAATGCTCCATGCCCCTTTTCATCTCAATGCTCCATGAACCCTGTCATCACAATGCACCATGCCCATCATCATAATGCTTCAGGCTATTGTCATCACAATGAAATCAATATTCTCCATGATCTCTGTCATCATAATGCTGCAATCCCTTGTGATCACAATGTTCCATTACACTTATCACCACAACACCCCATGACGCTCATCATCACAATTATCCATGGACTTCTCATCACACTGCTCCATGATTTTGTCATCACAATGCTCAATACACATGTCATCACAATGCTCCCTGAAACTTGTCGTCAGTATGCTCCTTGTACCCTGTCATGAAAAGGCTCCATGCCTTTGTCATCAAAATAATCCATCCCCTTGTCATCACAATGCTCCAAGACCCCCGTAATCAAAATGCTACATGACCCTTTTCATCAGAATGCTCCATGAGACTTCTCATCACAAGTCTCCATGGTCTTCTCATCACAATGCTCCAGGAACTTGTCATCACCATGCTCCATTCCCTTGTCATCACAATGCTCCATGACCCCTGTCATCACAATACTCCATGAACATATTCAGCCCAATGCTCCATGACACTTGTCATCACAGTGATGCATGCCCTTGTCATCCCAATGCTCCATGACCCCTGTATTCACAATGCTCCGTGACGCTTGTCATCACAGTGCTCCATGACGCCTGTCATCACAATGCTCCATGCCTTTGTCAGCAAAATGCTACATGACCTTGTCATTACAATGCTCTATGCGCTTGTCATCACAATACTCCACTTCCATTGTCATCACAATACTCCATGAACCTTGGGATCACATTGTTTCATGCCCTTGTCATCACAATGCTCCATGCTCCTTGAAATCAAAATGATCCATGACTTCTCTCATCACAATGCTCCAAACCCTTGTGATCACAATGTTCCATAACACTTGTCATCACAACGCTCCATGATGCCTGTCATTACAATACTCCATGCCCTTTTCATCACAATGCTCCATGACCTTTGTCATCACAATTCTCAATACACTTGTCATCACAATGCTCCCTGACACTTGTCATCAGAATGCTCCTTGAACCCTGACACGAAAAGGCTCCATGCATTTTTCATCACAATGCCCCATGCCGTTTTCATCACAATGCTCCATGCCATTGTCATCAAAATACTCCACAAGCTTGTCATCAGAATGTTCCATGACCCTTGTCATCACAAATCTCCATGCACTTGTCAGCACAATGCTCCCTGACCCTTGTCATCACAATACTCCAAGCCATTGTCATCACAATGCTCAATTATCTTTGACAGCAGAATCGTACATGACAATTGGCATCACAATTCTCCATGCCCTTGTCATCACAATGCCCCACTCCAAATGTCATCACAATAATCCATGAAACTAAATAGACCACTGTTCCATCCACTTGTCATCACAATGCTCCATGCCCTTGTTATCACAATTCTCCATGACCCCATTCATCACAATGCTCCGTGACTCCAGTCATCACAGTGCTTCATGAAATTTGTCATCAGAATTGTCCATGTCCTCGTCATCAACAGTCTCTGTGACCTTTTTAATCAGAATGCTCCATGAAATTTTCATCACAATGCTCTTTGACCCTTGTCATCAAACTGCTCTATGCCTTTCTCAGCACAATGCTCCATGACACATGTCATCACAATGCACCATGCACTTTTCATCACAGTGCTCAACAAATTTGTCATCACAGTGTTCCATAAAACTTGTCACCACAATGCTCCATGCACTTCTAAACAAAATGCTGTCTCACCACTGATATCACAATGCTACCTCACTATTTGTCACAATACTCGCTCACCATTGTCATCACAATGTTTCATGGCATCTGTCATCACAATGCTACATGCACTTATCATCACAATGTTCGATGACCCCTGACATCAAAATGTTCCATAACACCTGTCATCAAACTGCTCCATGATCCTTTTCATCAAAATGCTCCATGACCCCTGACATCACAATGTTCCATAACACCTGTCATCAAATTGTTCCATGACCCTGTCATCAAAATGCTCCCTGCCCTTCTCATCAAAATGCACCACACCCTTGTCATCAAAATGCTCCATGACTTGGCATCACAATGCTCCATGCCCTTGCCATCACAATGCTCCATTACCATTGTCATAACAATGCACCATGACCCCTGCTATCACGATTTTGCATGGCCTTGTCATCACAAAGCTCCATGACCCTTCTCATCACAATGCTCCAAGAACCCTGTAATCACAATGCTCTATGCCCCTTTTCATCTCAATGATCCATGAACACTGTCATCACAATGCACCATGCCCATCATCATAATGCTTCATGCTATTGTCATCACAATGAAATCAAAATGCTCTATGATCACTTTCATAACAATGCTCCAAACACTTGTGATCACAATATTCCATATCACTTGTCATCACAATGCCCCATGAAGCTCGTCATCACATTTATCCATGGTTTTCTCATCAAAATGCTCCATGACCTTTGTCATCACAATGCTCAGTACACTTGTCATCAAAATGTTCCCTGACACTTGTTGTCTGCATGCTCCTTGAATCCTGTCATGACAAGGCTCCATGCCTTTTTCATCACAATGCTCCATGCCATTGTCATCAAAATACTCCACAAGCTTGTCATCAGAATGTTCCATGACACTTGTCATCACAAATCTCCATGCACTTCTCAGCAAAATGCTCCCTGTCCCTTGTCATCACAATGCTCCAAGCCATTTTCATCACAATGCTCAATTATCTCTGACAGCAGAATCCTACATGACAGTTGGCATCACAATTCTCCACGCCCTTGTCATCACAATGCCCCATTCCATATGTCATCGCAATAATCCATGAAACATATTAGACCAATGTTCCATGCCCTTGTCATCACAATGCTCCATGCCCTTGTTATCACAATGCTCCATGACCCCTGTCATCACAATGCTCCGTGACTCCAGTCATCACAATGCTTCATCGCATTTGTCATCACAATGGTCCATGCCCTCGACATCAACAGTCTCTGTGACCTTTTTAACCACAGTGCTCCATGAACTTTTCATCACAATGCTCTTTGACCCTTGTCATCACAATGCTCTATGCCTTTCTCAGCAAATTGCTCCATGACCCTTGTCATCACAATGCTCCATGAGCTTGTCAGCACAATACTCCATGACACATGTCATCACAATGCTCCATGACTCTCGTCATCACAATGCTCCGTGACTCCAGTCATCTCAATGCTTCATAACGTTTGTCATCACAATGGTCCATGCCCGACTCATCACAAGGCTCTGTGACCTATGTAACCACAATGCTCCATGAACTTTTCATCACAATTCTCTTTGACACTTGTCATCACAATGCTCCATGTCTTTGTCAGAACAATGCTCCATGACCATTGTCATCACAATGTGCCATGCGCATTTCATCACAAAGGTCCACAACATTTTCATTGCAATGCTCCATAAACATTGAAATCACAATGCTCCATGCACTTCTCATCAAAATGCTCTCTCACCAGAGATATCACAGTGTTCCATCTCTAGTCATCTCAATACTCCCTCACCCCTGTAATCACAATGTTCCATGACCCTGTCATCACAATGCTACATCCTCTTACCATCACAATGTTCCATGACCCCTGACATCACAATGTTCCATAACCCCTGTCATCAATACGCTCCATGACCCTTTTCATCCCAAAGCTCCAAGACCCCTGACATCACAATGTTCTATAACCCCTGCCATCAAAATGTTCCATTACACTTTTCATCAAATTGCTGCATGATCCTGTCATCAAAATGCTCCCTGCCCTTCTCATCACAATGCACAACACACTTGTCATCAAAATGCTCCATGACTTTTGTTATCACAAACCTCCATGACCCTTGGCATCACAATGCTCCATGTCATTGTCATCACAGTGCTCCATGAACCCTCTCATAAAGTTGCTCAATGCCCTTGTCATCACAAAGCTCCATGACACTTTTCATCACAATGCTCGATGCCCTTCTCATCACAATGCTCCATGCCTTTGTCATTACAATCCTGCATGACCCATGTATCATAGTGTTCCGTACCCTTGTGATCACAGTGCTCCATGTCCACTCTCATCACAATAATCCATGAAACATTTCAGACCAATGTTCCAAGCCCTTCTCATCACAATGCTGCATTACCTCTGTCATAACAATGCACCATGACCACTGCCATCACAATGTT
The DNA here is from genome assembly GCF_964341445.2 of Mesoplodon mirus. Lineage (NCBI taxonomy): Eukaryota > Metazoa > Chordata > Mammalia > Artiodactyla > Ziphiidae > Mesoplodon > Mesoplodon mirus. The sequence continues at coordinate 615,004 of NW_028295614.1, read as the reverse complement.
CCAACGCCTAGTCATCACAAGGATCCATGACACTTGTCATCACAATGCAGAAGACCCCTGTAATCACAATGCTCCATGACCTTGTCATCACAAAGCTCCATGATGCATGTCATCAGAATGCGCCATGGCCTTCTCCTCACAATGCTCCATGACCTTGTCATCACAATGCGCCAAGACCCCTGTAAACACAATGCTCCATGCCAATTTTCATCTCAATGCTCCATGAATCCTGTCATCACAATGCACCATGCCCATCATCATAAAGCTTCAGGCTATTGTCATCACAATGAAATCAATATTCTCCATGACCTCTGTCATCATAATGCTGCAATCCCTTGTGATCACAATGTTCCATAACACTTATCATCACAACACTCCATGAGGCTCATCATCACAATTAGCCATGGCATTCTCATCGCAATGCTTCAAGATCTTTATCATCACAATGCTCAATACACTTGTCATCAAAATGCTCCCTTACACTTGTCGTCAGTATGCTCCTTGAACCCTGTCATGACAAGGCTCCATGCCTTTTTCATCTCAATGATCAGTGCCCTTTTCATCACAATGCTCCAAGATCCCCGTAATCACAATGCTCCATGCCCTTGTCATCACAAAACTCCATGACGCATGTCATCACAATGCGCCATGGTCTTCTCATCACAATGCTCCATGCCCTAGTCATCACAATGCTCCAAGGCCCCTGTAATCACAATGCTCCATGCCTCTTTTAATCAGAATGCTCCATTAGACTTGTCATCACAAGGCTCCATGGTCTCCTCATCACAATGCTCCATGACCCCTGTCATCACAACACTCCATGAACATTTTCAGCCCAGTGCTCCATGACCCTTGTCATCACAATGATCCATGCCCTTGTCATCCCAATGCTCCATGATCCCTGTATTCACAATGCTCCGTGACGTTTGTCATCATATTGCTCCATGACACATGTCATCACAATGCTCCATGCCTTTGTCAGCAAAATGCTACATGACCTTGTCATTACAATGCTCTATGCGCTTGTCATCACAATACTCCATGAACCTTCGGATCACATTGACTCATGCCCTTGTAATTACAATGCTCCATGCTCCTTGAAATCAAAATGATCCATGACCTCTGTCATCACAATGCTCCAAACCCCTGTGATCACAATGTTCCATAACACTTGTCATCACAATGCTCCATGATGCCTGTCATCACAATACTCCATGCACTTTTCATCACAATACTCCATGAACTTTGTCATCACAATTCTCAATACACTTGTCATCACAATGCTCCCTGACACTTGTCATCAGAATGCTCCTTGAACCCTGTCACGAAAAGGCTCCAAGTCTTTTTCATCACAATACCCCATGCCGTTTTCATCACAATGCTCCATGCCATTGTCATCAAAATACGCCACAAGCTTTTCATCAGAATTCTCCATGACCGTTGTCATCACAATTCTCCATGCACTTGTCAGCACAATGCTCCGTGACCCTTGTCATCACAATGTTCGAAGCCATTGTCATCACAATGCTCCATTACTTTTGTCATCAGAATCCCCCATGACACTTGGCATCACAATGCTCCATGCCATTGTCATCACAATGGGCCATTACATATGTCATCACAATGCTCCCTGACACATGTCTTCACAATACTGCATGACCTGGTCATCACAATGATCCATGCCCTTGTCCTCACAATGCGCCATTCCAACTGTCATTGCAACAATCCATGAAATTTATTAGACCAATGTTCCATGCCCTTGTCATCACAATGCTCCATGCCCTTGTTATCACAATGCTCCATGACCCCTGTCATCAGTATGCCCCGTGACTCCAGTCATCACAATGCTTCATGTCCTTTGTCATCACAATGGTCCATGCCCTCTTCATCAACAGTCTCTGTGACCATTTTAACCAAAATGCTCCGTGAACTTTTCATCACAATGCTCTTTGACCCTTGTCATCACAATGTTCTATGCCTTTCTCAGCACAATGCTCCATGACCCTTGGCATCCCAATGCTCCATGCGCTTGTCAGCACAATGCTCCACGACACATGTCATCACAATGCACTATGTGCTTGTCATCACAGTGCTCCACAAACTTGTCATCACAGTGCTCCATAAACATTGTCATCATAATGCTCCATGCACTTCTCATCAAAATGCTCTCTCACCACTGATATCACAATGCTACATCACTATTTGTCAAAATACTCCCTCACCCCTGTCATCATAATGTTCCATGACTCCTGTCATCACAATGCTACATGCACTTATCATCACAATGTTCAAAGACCCCTGACATCAGAATGTTCCATAACACCTGTCATCGAAATGTTCCATGACACTTTTCATCCAATTGCTCCATGACCCTGTCATCACAATTCTCCCTGCCCTTCTCATCACAATGCACAACGCCCTTGCCATCAAAATGCTCCATGACTTTTGTCATCACAAAGATCCATGAGCCTTGGCATCACAATGCTCCATGTCATTGTCATCACAATGCTCCATGAACGCTCTCATCACATTGCTCCATGCCCCTGTCTTCACAAAGCTCCATGACACATGTCATCAGAATGTTCCATGACCTTCTCATCACAATGCTCCATGCCCTTGCCATCACAAATATCCATTACACCTGTCATAACAATGCTCCATGACCCTGCCATCACGATGTTCCTTGGCCTTGTCATCACAAGGCTCCATGACCCTTCTCATCACAACACTCCAAGAACCTTGTAATCACAATGCTCCATGCCCCTTTTCATCTCAATGATCCACGAACCCTGTCATCACAATGCACCATGCCCATCACCATAATGCTTCATGCTATTTTCATCACAATGAAATCAAAATGCTCCATGACCTCTGTCATAACAATGCTCCAAACCCTTGTGATCACAATATTCCATAACACTTGTCATCACAATGCCCCATGAGGCTCGTCATCACAGTTATCTATGGTCTTCTCATCACAGTGCTCCATGACCTTTGTCATCACAATGATCCATGCCCTTTTCATCACAATGCTCCAAGACCCATGTAATCACAATGCTCCATGCCCTTGTCATCACAAAGCCCAATGACACATGCCATCAGAATGCTCCTTGGTCTTCTCCTCACAATGTTCCATGCCCTTGTCATCACAAAGTTCCAAGACCCCTGTAATCACAATGCTTCATGCCCCTTTTCATCAGTATGCTCGATGAGACTTGTCATCACAAGGCTCCATAGATTTGTTATCACAATGCTCCAGGACCTTGTCATCACAATGCTTCACGACCTTGTCATGAAAATTCTCAATGGCCCTTGTCATCATAATGCTCCAAGCCCTAGTCATCAAAGTGCTCCATAATATTTGTCATCACAATCCTCCATTACATTCAGCATCACAATGTTCCATGCCATTGTCATCACAATGGACCATGACATATATCATCACAATGCTCCCTGACAACTTGCTTCACAATACTCCATGACCTTCTCATCACAATGCTCCATGCCCACTGTCATCACAATAATCTATGAAATTTGTTAGACGAATGCTCCATTCTCCTGTCATAACAATGCTCCATGCTCTTGTCATTACAATGCTCAATGACCCCTGTCATCACCATGCTCCATGACTCCAGTCATCACAATGCTTCATAACGTTTGTCATCACAATGATCCATGCCAGCATCATCACAAGGCTCCGTGACCTTTGTAACCACAATGCTCTATGAACATTTCATCACAATTCTCTGTGACACTTGTCATCACAATGCTCCATGTCTTTGTCAGAACTATGCTCCATGACCATTGTCATCACAATGTGCCACGCGCATTTCATCACAACGGTCCACATCCTTGTCATTGCAAGGCTCCATAAACGTTGTAATCACAATGGTCCATGCACTTCTCATCAAAGTGCTCTCTCACCAGAGATATCACAGTGTTCCATCACTAGTCATCTCAATACTCCCTCACTCCTGTAATCACAATGTTCCATGACCCTGTCATCACAATGCTACATCCTCTTACCATCACAATGTTCCATGACCCCTGACATCACAATGTTCCATAACCCCAGTCATCAAAACGCTCCATGACCATTGTCAACAAAATTCTCCATGCACTTGACAGCACAATGCTCCCTGACCCTTGTAATCACAATGCTCCAAGCCATTGTCTTCACAATGCTCCATTACCTTTGTCATCAGTATCCTCCATGACGCTTGTCATCACAGTGCTCCATGACACCTGTCATCACAATGCTCCATGGCTTTGTCATCACACTGCTCAATACACTTGTCATCAAAATGCTCCCTGACACTGGTTGTCTGTATGCTCCTTGAAACCTGTCATGACAAGGCTCCATGCATTTTTCATCACAATGATCCATGCTCTTTTCATCACAATGCTCCAAGACCCATGTAATCACAATGCTCCATGCCCTTGTCATCACCAATCTCAATGACACATGCCATCAGAATGCTCCTTGGTCTTCTCCTCACAATGTTCCATGCCCTTGTCATCACAATGTTCCAAGACCCCTGTAATGACAATGCTCCATGCCCCTTTTCATCAGTACGCTCCATGAGAATTCTCATCACAAGGCTCCATGGTTTTGTCATCACAGTGCTCCAGGACCTTGTCATCACAGTGCTTCAAGACCTTGTCATGAAAATTTTCAATGGCCCTTGTCATCATAATGCTCCAAGCCCTAGTCATCACAATGTTCCATTATATTTGTCATCACAATCCTCCATTACATTTGGCATCACAATGTCCATGCCATTGTCATCACAATGGACCATGACATATATCATCCCAATGCTCCCTGACAACTGTCTTCACAATACTCAATGACCTTCTCATCACAATGCTCCATGCCCTTGTCATCACAATGCACCATGCCCACTCTCATCACAATAATCTATGAAACTTGTCAGACCAATGATCCATGTCCCTGTCATCACAATGCTCCATGTCGTTGTCCTCACAATGCTCCATGACCCCTGTCATCACAACGCTCAGTGACACCAGTCATCACAATGCTTCATAACGTTTGTCATCACAATGTTCCATGCCCGACTCATCACAAGGCTCTGTGACCTTTGTAACCAAAATGCTCCATGAACTTTTCATCACAATTCTCTGTGACACTTGTCATCAAAATGCTCCATGTCTGTCAGCACAATGCTCCCTGACCCTTGTCATCACAATGCTCCAAGCCATTGTCATCACAAAGCTCCATTACCTTTGTCATCAGAATCCTCCATGACACTTGGCATCACTATGCTCCATGCCATTGTCATCACAATGGGCCATGACATATGTCATCACAATGCTAGCTGACACCTGTCTTCACAATACTGCATGACCTGGTCATCACAATGATCCATGCCCTTGTCATCACAATGCGCCATTCCAACTCTCATCGCAATAATTCATGAAACTTATTAGACCAATGTTCCATGCCCTTGTCATCACCATGCTCCATGCCCTTGTTATCACAATGCTCCATGACCCCTGTCATCACAATGCTCCGTGACTCCAGTCATCACAATGCTTCATGAACTTTCTCATCACAATGGTCCATGTCCTCGTCATCAACTGTCTCTGTGACCTTTTTAACAACAATGCTCCATGAATTTTCATCACAATGCTCTTTGACCCTTGTCATCAAAATGCTCTATGCCTCACTTCCGGGTAAGATGGCGGAAGAGTAAGACGCGGAGATCACCTTCCTCCCCACGGATACACCAGAAATACAGCTACACGTGGAACAACTCCTACAGAACACCTACTGAGCGCTGGCAGAAGACCCCAGACCTCCCAAAAGGCAAGAAACCACCCACATACCTGGGTAGGGCAAAGCGGAGAGATCCCTACACAGAGGATCAGTGCCGAGCGGCACTCACCAGCCCGAGAGGCTTGTCTGCTCGCCCGCCTGGGCACGCAGCGCTGGAAGCTGAGGCTCGGGCTTCGGTCAGAGCACAGGGAGAGGACTGGGGCTGGCGGCGAGAACTCAGCCTGAAGGGGGCTAATGTGCCACAGCTAGCCGGGAGGGAGTCCGGGAAGACTGTGGAGCTGCCGAAGAGGCAAGAGACTTTTTCTTCCCTCTTGGTTTCCTGGTGCGCGAGGAGAGGGGATTAAGAGCGCTGCTTAAAGGGGCTCCACAGACGGGCGCGAGTCGCGATGCAAAGCGCGGAGACCAGAGACGGGCGTGGGACGCTGGGGCTGCTGCTGCCACCGCCAAGAAGCCTGTGTGCGAGCGCAGGTCACTGCACACACCGCCCTTCCGGGAGCCTGTGCAGCCCGCCACTGCTGGGGTCCCGGGATCCAGGGGCGGCTTCCCTGGGAGAACGCACTTCACGCCTCGGACTGGTGCAACGTCACGCTGACCTTTGCCGCTGCAGGCTCGCCCCGCACTCCGTGCCCCTCCCTCCCGCCCGGTCTGAGTGAGCCAGAGTCCCCGAAGAGGCTGCTCCTTTAACCCTGTCCTGCCTGAGCGAAGAACAGACGCCCTCCGGCGACCTACATGCAGAGGCGGGGCCAAATCCATAGCTGTGACCCAGGAGCTGTGAGAACAAAGAAGAGAAAGGGAAACCTCTCCCAGCAGCCTCAGAAGCAGTGGATTAAAGCTCCACAATCAACTTGATGTACTCTGCATCTGTGGAATACATGAATAGACAACACATCATCCCAAATTGAGGAGCCCAGAGTCAGTGCTGTGCCTCTGAGGTGGGAGAGCCAACTTCAGGACACTGGTCCACAAGAGACCTCCCAGCTCCACATAATATCAAACGGCAAAAATCTTCCAGAGATCTCCATCTCAACACCAGCACCCAGGTTCACTCAACGACCAGCAAGCTACAGTGCTGGACACCCTATGCCAAACAACTAGCAAGACAGGAACACAAGGCCACCCATTAGCAGAGAGGTGGCCTAAACTCATAAAAAGTCTGCAGACACCCCAAAACACACCACCAGACGTGGACCTGCCCACCAGAAAGACAAGATCCAGCCTCATCCACCAGAACACAGGCACTAGTACCCTCCACCAGGAAGCCAACAGAACCCACTAAACCAACCTTAGCCACTGGGGACAGACACCAAAAACAACGGGAACTACGAACCTGCAGCCTGCAAAAAGGAGACCCCAAACACAGTAACATAAGCAAAATGAGAAGACAGAAAAACACACAGCAGGAGAAGGAGCAAGATAAAAACCGTCCAGATCTAACAAATGAAGAGGTAATAGGCAGTCTACCTGAAAAAGAATTCAGAATAATGATGGTAAAGATGATCCAAGATTCTATTTCCCAGATCCAAAATCTTGGAAATAGAATAGACAAAATGCAAGAAACAGTTAACAAGGACCTAGAAGAACTAAAGATGAATCAAGCATCGATTAAAAACACAATACATGAAATAAAAAATACTCTAGATGGGATCAATAGCAGAATAACTGAGGCAGAAGAACGGATAAGTGAGGTGGAAGATAAAATAGTGGAAATAACTGCTGCAGAGCAAAATAAAGAAAAAAGAATGAAAAGAACAGAGGACAGTCTCAGAGACCTCTGGGACAACATTAAACGCACCAACATTCGAATTATAGGGGTTCCAGAAGAAGAAGAGAAAAAGAAAGGGACTGAGAAAATATTTGAAGAGATTATAGTTGAAAACTTCCCTAATATGGGAAAGGAAATAGTTAATCAAGTCCAGGAGGCACAGAGAGTCCCATACAGAATAAATCCAAGGAGAAATACGCCAAGACACATATTAATCAAACTGTCAAAAATTAAACACAAAGAAATCATATTAAAAGCAGCAAGGCAAAAACAACAAATAACACACAAGGGAATCCCCATCAGGATAACAGCTGATCTCTCAGCAGAAACTCTACAAGCCAGAAGGGAGTGGCAGGACATAATTAAAGTGATGAAGGAGAAAAACCTGCAACCAAGATTACTCTACCCAGCAAGGATCTCATTCAGATTTGATGGAGAAATTAAAACGTTTACAGACAAGCCAAAGCTGAGAGAGTTCAGCACCACCAAACCAGCTTTACAACAAATGCTAAAGGAACTTCTCTAGGCAAGAAACACAACAGAAGGAAAAGACCTACAATAACGAACCCAAAACAATTAAGAAAATGGGAACAGGAACATACATATCAATAATTACCTTAAATGTAAATGGACTAAATGCTCCCACCAAAAGACACAGATTGGCTGAATGGATACAAAAACAAGACCCATATATATGCTGTCTACAAGAGACCCACTTCAGACCTAGAGACACATACAGACTGAAAGTAAGGGGATGGAAAAAGATATTCCATGCAAATGGAAATCAAAAGAAAGCTGGAGTAGCAATTCTCATATCAGACAAAATAGACTTTAAAATAAAGACTACTAGAAGAGACAAAGAAGGACACTACATAATGATCAAGGGATCAATCCAAGAAGAAGATATAACAATTGTAAATATTTATGCACCCAACATAGGAGCACCTCAATACATAAGGCAAATACTAACAGCCATAAAAGGAGAAATCGACAGTAACACACTCATAGTAGGGGACTTTAACACCCCACTTTCACCAATGGACAGATCATCCAAAATGAAAATAAAGAAGGAAACACAAGCTTTAAATGATACATTAAAGAAGATGGACTTAATTGATATTTATAGGACATTCCATCCAAAAACAACAGAATACACATTTTTCTCAAGTGCTCATGGAACATTCTCCAGGATAGATCATATCTTGGGTCACAAATCAAGCCTTGGTAAATTTAAGAAAATTGAAATTGTATCAAGTATCTTTTCCGACCACAATGCTATGAGACTAGATATCAATTACAGGAAAAGATCTGTAAAAAATACAAACACATGGAGGCTAAACAATACACTACTTAATAACGAAGTGATCACTGAAGAAATCAAAGAGGAAATTAAAAAATACCTAGAAACAAATGACAATGGAGACACGACGACCCAAAATCTATGGGATGCAGCAAAAGCAGTTCTAAGAGGGAAGTTTATAGCAATACAATCCCACCTTAAGAAACAGGAAACATCTCGAATAAACAACCTAACCTTGCACCTAAAGCAATTAGAGAAAGAAGAACAAAAACATCCCAAAGTTAGCAGAAGGAAAGAAATCATAAAAATCAGATCAGAAATAAATGAAAAAGAAATGAAGGAAACGATAGCAAAGATCAATAAAACTAAAAGCTGGTTCTTTGAGAAGATAAACAAAATTGATAAACCATTAGCCAGACTCATCAAGAAAAAAAGGGAGAAGCCTCAAATCAATAGAATTAGAAATGAAAAAGGAGAAGTAACAACTAACACTGCAGAAATACAAAAGATCATGAGAGATTACTATAAGCAACTCTATGCCAATAAAATGGACAACCTGGAAGAAATGGACAAATTCTTAGAAATGCACAACCTGCCAAGACTGAATCAGGAAAAAATAGAAAATATGAACAGACCAATCACAAGCACTGAAATTGAAACTGTAATAAAAAATCTTCCAACAAAGAAAAGCCCAGGACCAGATGGCTTCACAGGCGAATTCTATCAAGCATTTAGAGAAGAGCTAACACCTATCCTTCTGAAACTCTTCCAAAATATAGCAGAGGGAGGAACACTCCCAAACTCATTCTACGAGGCCACCATCACCTTGATACCCAAACCAGACAAGGATGTCACAAAGAAAGAAAACTACAGGCCAATATCACTGATGAACATAGATGCAAAAATCCTCAACAAAATACTAGCAAACAGAATCCAACAGCACAGTAAAAGGATCATACACCATGATCAAGTGGGGTTTATTCCAGGAATGCAAGGATTCTTCAATATACGCAAATCAATCAACGTGATACACCATATTAACAAATTGAAGGAGAAAAACCATATGATCATCTCAATAGATGCAGAGAAAGCTTTCGACAAAATTCAACACCCATTTATGATAAAGACCCTGCAGAAAGTAGGCATAGAGGGAACTTTCCTCAACATAATAAAGGCCATATATGACAAACCCACAGCCAGCATCGTCCTCAATGGTGAAAAACTGAAACCATTTCCACTAAGATCAGGAACAAGACAAGGTTGCCCACTCTCACCACTCTTATTCAACCTAGTTTTGGAAGTTTTAGCCACAGCAATCAGAGAAGAAAAGGAAATAAAAGGAATCCAAATCGGAAAAGAAGAAGTAAAGCTGTCACTGTTTGCAGATGACATGATACTATACATAGAGAATCCTAAAGATGCTACCAGAAAACTACTAGAGCTAATCAATGAATTTGGTCAAGTTGCAGGATACAAAATTAATGCACAGAAATCTCTGGCATTCCTATATACTGATGATGAAAAATCTGAAAGTGAAATCAAGGAAACACTCCCATTTACCATTGCAACAAAAAGAATAAAATATCTAGGAATAAACCTACCTAAGGACACAAAAGACCTGTATGCAGAAAATTATAAGGCACTGATGAAAGAAATTAAAGATGATACAAATAGATGGAGAGATGTACCATGTTCTTGGATTGGAAGAATCAACATTGTGAAAATGACTCTACTACCCAAAGCAATCTACAGATTCAATGCAATCCCTATCAAACTACCACTGACATTTTTCACAGAACTAGAACAAAAAATTTCACAATTTGTATGGAAACACAAAAGACCCCGAATAGCCAAAGCAGTCTTGAGAACGAAAAATGGAGCTGGAGGAATCAGGCTCCCTGACTTCAGACTATACTACAAAGCTACAGTAATCAAGACAGTATGGTACTGGCACAAAAACAGAAAGATAGATCAATGGAACAGGATAGAAAGCCCAGAGTTAAACCCACGGACATATGGTCACCTTATCTTTGATAAAGGAGGCAGGAATGTACAGTGGAGAAAGGACAGTCTCTTCAATAAGTGGTGCTGGGAAAACTGGATAGGGACATGTAAAAGTATGAGATTAGATCACTCCCTAACACCATACACAAAAATAAGCTCAAAATGGATTAAAGACCTAAATGTAAGGCCAGACACTATCAAACTCTTAGAGGAAAACATAGGCAGAACACTCTATGACATAAATCACAGCAAGATCCTTTTTGACCCACCTCCTAGAGAAATGGAAATAAAGACAAAAATAAACACATGGGACCTAATGAAACTTAAAAGCTTTTGCACAGCAAAGGAAACCATAAACAAGACCAAAAGACAACCCTCAGAATGGGAGAAAATATTTGCAAATGAAGCAACTGACAAAGGATTAATCTCCAAAATTTATAAGCAGCACATGCAGCTCAATAACAAAAAAACAAACAACCCAATCCAAAAATGGGCAGAAGACCTAAATAGACATTTCTCCACAGAAGATATACAGACTGCCAACAAACACATGAAAGGATGCTCAACATCTTTACTCATTAGAGAAATGCAAATCAAAACTACAATGAGATATCATCTCACACCAGTCAGAATGGCCATCATCAAAAATTCTAGAAACAATAAATGCTGGAGAGGGTGTGGAAAAAAGGGAACACTCTTGCACTGCTGGTGGGAATGTGAATTGGTACAGCCACTATGGAGAACGGTATGGAGGTTCCTTAAAAATCTACGAATAGAACTACCATATGACCCAGCAATCCCACTACTGGGCATATACCCTGAGAAAACCATAATTCAAAAAGAGACATGTACCAAAATGTTCATAGCAGCCCTATTTACAATAGCCCGGAGATGGAAACAACCTAAGTGTCCATCATCGGATGAATGGATAAAGAAGATGTGGCACATATATACAATGGAATATTACTCAGCCATAAAAAGAAATGAAATTGAGCTATTTGTAATGAGGTGGATAGACCTAGAGTATGTCATACAGAGTGAAGTAAGTCAGAAAGAGAAAGACAAATACCGTATGCTAACACATATATATGGAATTTAAGAAAAAAATGTCATGAAGAACATAGGGGTAAGACAGGAATAAAGACACAGACCTACTAGGGAATGGACTTGAGGATATGGGGGGGGGAAGGGTAAGCTGTGACAAAGTGAAAGAGCTGCATGGACATATATACACTACCAAACGTAAGGTAGATAGCTAGTGGGAAGCAGCCGCATAGCACAGGGAGATCAGCTCGGTGCTTTGTGACCGCCTGGAGGGGTGGGATAGGGAGGGTGGGAGGGAGACGCAAAAGGGAGGGGATGTGGAAACATATGTATATGTATAACTGATTAAACTTGTTATAAGGCAAAAAATTAAAAAAAAATGCTCTATGCCTTTCTCAGCACAATGCTCCATGACCCTTGTCATCACAATGCTCCATGCGCTTGTCAGCACAATGCTCCATGACACATGTCATCACAATGAACCATGCGCTTGTCATCACAGTGCTCCACAATATTGTCATCACAATGCTCCATGCACATCCCATCAAAATGCTCTCTCACCACTGATATCACAATGCTACATCACTATTTGTCATAGTACGCCCTCACCCCCTCATCACAATGTTCCATGACTCCTGTCATCACAATGCTACATGCACTTATCATCACAATGTTCGATGACCCCTGACATCACAATGTTCCATAACATCTGTCATCAAAATGCTCCATGACCATTTTCATCAAAATGCTCCATGACCCCTGACATCACAATGTTCCATAACACCTGTCATCAAAATGTTCCATGACACATTTCATCAAATTGCTCCATGACCCTGTCATCACAATGCTCCCTGCCCTTCTCATCACAATGCACAACGCACTTGCCATCAAAATGTTCCATGGCCTTCTCATCTCAATGCTCCATGACCTTGTCATCACAATGCTCCAAGACCATTGTAATCACAGTGCTCCATGCCCCTTTTCATCGCAATGCTCCATGAACCATGTCATCACAGTGCACCATGCCCATCATCATAATGCTTCAGGCTATTGTCATCACAATGAAATCAAAATGCTCCATGACCTCTGTCATCATAATACTCCGAACCCTTGTGATCACAATGTTCCATAACACTTATCATCACAACACCCCATGACGCTCATCATCACAATTATCTATGGCCTTCTCATCACAGTGCTCTATGACTTTTGTCATCACAATGCTCAATACACTTGTCATCACAATGCTCCCTGACATTTGTCTTCAGTATGCTCCTTGAAACCTGTCATGACAAGGCTCCATGCCTTTTTCATCACAATGATCCATGCCCTTGTCATCACAAAGCTCCTGGACGCATGTCATCAGAATGCTCCATGGCCTTCTCATCACCATGATCCATGCCCTTGTCTTCACAATGCTTCAAGACACCTGTAATCACAATGCTCCATGCCCCTTTTCAACAGAATGCTCCATGAGACTTCTCATCAAAAGTCTCCATGGTCTTCTCATCAAAATGTTCCAGGATTTTGTCATCAACATGCTCCATTCGCTTGTCATCGCAATGCTCCATGACCAATATCATCACAATTCTCCATGACCACTGTCATCACAACACTCCATGACACCTGACAGCACAATGATCCGGGACTCTTTTCATCACAATGTTCCATTCCCTAGTCATCACAATGCTCCAGGACACTTGTCATCACAATGATCCATGCCCATGTCATCCCAATGCTCCATAAACCCTGTATTCACAATGCTCCATGACGCTTGTCATCACAGTGCTCCATGACACCTGTCATCACAATGCTCCATGCCTTTGTCAGCAAAATGCTTCATGACATTGTCATTACAATGCTCTATGTGCTTGTCATCACAATACTCCATTGCCATTGTCATCACAACCCTCCATGAACCTTGGGATCACATTGCTTCATGCCCTTGTCATCACAATGCCCCATGCTCCTTGAAATCAAAATGATCCATGACCTATGTCATCACAATGTTCCAAGCCCTTGTGATCACAATATTCCATAACACTTCTCATCACAACGCTCCATGATGCCTGTGATCACAATACTCCAGGCCCTTTTGATCAAAATGCTCCATGACCTTTGTCATCACAATTCTCAATACACTTGTCATCACAATGCTCCCTGACACTTGTCATCAGAATGCTCCTTGAACCCTGTCACGAAAAGGCTCCATGCCTTTTTCATCACAATGCCTCATGCCATTTACATCACAATGTTCCAAGCCATTGTCATCAAAATACTCCACAAGCTTGTCATCAGAATGTTCCATGACCCGTGTCATCACAAATCTCCATGCACTTTTCAGCACAATGCTCCCTGACCCTTGTCATCACAATGCTCCAAGCCATTGTCATCACAAAGCTCCATTAACTTTGTCATCGGAATCCTCCATGACACTTAGCATCACAATGCTCCATGCCATTGTCATCACAATGGGCCATGACATATGTCATCACAATGCTCCCTGACACCTGTCTTCACAATACTGCATGACCTGGTCATCACAATGATCCATGCTCTTGTCATCACAATGCGCCATTCCAACTCTCATCACAATAATTCATGAAACTTATTAGACCAATGTTCAATGCCCTTATCATCACCATGCGCCATGCCCTTTTTATCACAATGCTCCATGACCCCTGTCATCACAATGCTCCGTGACTCCAGTCATCACAATGCTTCATGAACTTTCTCATCACCATGGTCCATGTCCTCGTCATCAACTCTCTCTGTGACATTTTCAACAACAATGATCCATGAATTTTCATCACAATGCTCTTTGACCCTTGTCATCAAAATGCCCTATGCCTTTCTCAGCACAATGCTCCATGACCCTTGTCATCACAATGCTCCATGCGCTTGTCAGCACAATGCTCCATGACACATGTCATCACAATGAACCATGCGCTTGTCATCACAGTGCTCCACAATATTGTCATCACAATGCCCCATGCACTTCTCATCAATATGCTCTCTCACCACTGATATCACAATGCTACATCAGTATTTGTCACAGTACTCCCTCATCCCTCTCATCACAATGTTCCATGAC